>NW_020955798.1:220935-223966 GCF_003031625.1 Empidonax traillii
GCTTGAAGCTGTCCTACTTCACATGCAATCAGTAAATATTAATTAGGCAAGGAAGAGAGGTAAAAATAACCTCTTCACCATGGAGATTTTGTATGAAATTTACAGATAATTTTTTAAGCAGTGTCTGGATCCTCTTTCTTCTCACCAAATAAACATCAAATTCCCTGTGATGAGAAGAAGCTTTCCCCCACTGCCTGGTTCATCTCAAGACAGGAATGGGTTTGATTCAGGCTGTCTGAGGACAAACTGAATGCAGATATCCAGTATTTTTGGGGTGGTCTTCAAAAAGTGATCTTTTCCACTCTGTATCTAGAAGGCAACCATTCTCCTGTCCAAAGCAACTCCTCATATTCTTTGCCCACTCAAGCCTTTTGTTCAGAAAAACTACCAAAAAAAAAAAAAAAAAAAAAAAAAAAAAAAAAAAAAAAAAAAAAAAAAAAAAAAAAAAAAAAAAAAAAAAAAAAAAAAAAAAAGGGGGTGTGTGGAGGTTGGGGGGAAGGACCAGCTGTAACCAGTGCTGCTGCTGCTTCTAAAAATTCTCGTAAAGGGATCTTACATGCATATTTCAGCTTGCAGGTACTTAATGAGTTGCTTCCTGTGAGGATTTCTTTGCTGTGTGAGTATTTTAGGAGAGTGCTTGGTAAGTGCTAGTCCTAGTCCAAGAGTGAGCATTTGTATATGGTCACCTTTGTTAAACTGGAATTAACTATCTGCTAACCAACAAGTGAGATCAATTGCAACATCTTGGTTGCAATGAAATAATAGCCAGACATTCATGATTATGTCAAGTCATGCTGGAAAAATAGTGAAGAAGGACAAGAACAGTGAAGCTGGATCTGAAGCCACAGGGAATGCAAAGAAACCTGGATTTCCTAAACCTTAGGAGCATGTTAGGATATTCTTCAGTCATATGTTGTCATATTTCAGCAATCTGACCTATATTTCTAGTTCAGGTTTTCTTCCAGTAGAAACATGTGAAACAGGTAGCAAAGGAGATGCTTAAACTTTAAGAAGGCCTTGAATAAAGTTGGCTGAGAGACCAACATATAAATCATGTTGAACCTTGAAAATGAGTTTATTTAATTTAATATTAATCTGGATCTATTATTTTTTCCCCCTTCCTCATTTATCATCGGGGATCATTTGCATAAGAATAGGATCTCTGTGTCTGAAGCAGTCCCTTGCTGCCAGGGAGGAGCCCATGGTGCTGTGCCTCCCGCAGTGCTGTGAGCCCCATGGGATGTGGCACGTGCTTTGACTCCCAAATTATTGGAGTAGAGCCATAGCAGTGTATGTGGTGCCATCCACCTCTCCTCTGCATGCAGAAGGATCCATTATGACATTATAATTATTTCTGAGTAATTAACATCATACTCCAGACAAAAAGTGAGACACAAGGGAGAAAAGCAAGCCTACCTTATAAAGCTGGGTTTTTAGAAGTATTTTGGCTTCTGGAACCTTTAGGATTTTTCTATGGGGGTAGGGATTCCTGCATGGGAATTTAAGTCTGCTGAAAACTCTGTTTTTCTTTTCTCTCAAGGGAGGGACTCAGGAGCTGTTTATGGGCCTTAGCAGTTCTGTGCATTGTAATCTGATTTCAATTTATTGCTTTAAAGAAATACACCAAAATCCACATGCTGGTCTTGACCTGGTGATCAGTGCTAAGTCTTCAGTCACTGAAGGCACTGACTGGGGTGAGTGGAAGCAGAGCTTGCATGAAGTCTTTATGGAAAATTTCTGTAGTAATAGATTTACCAAAACTTACTATGTATGAATATTTCTTTAAAAGTTCTATGCAACAACAGAAAACACACAACCAGGAAATACAAATTGTTCTGTGTTTTCCTCTTCTGAAACAAAATGATAATACCTCTTGAAACACTGACTTGGTCAAAGAGAAACCTGGACCTTACCTCAGCAGCAGAGTTTCACCATCCAGAATCATAATCCAGTTGCTGCTGGTGAGAGTGGGAATGATGAAAAGGGCTTCAACCTCCCACTATGATCAGCCAACTGAGTTCATTATTCCAGGAGTCTGATTTGGTTCTTGACAGTCCAAATAAATGTCTTTGGATTTTCAGACTTGCAGCTCTAGAAGCCGCATGGTTGTTGGTCTCAGAGCAAGCCAGCCTCGTTTGGTCCACAGCCCACGTGGTCAGCACGTGCTTCATTTGCTTACAGGAAAAATTGTAGTTCAGATTTGTGGTTTACCAGGAGCCTTGTTAGGATCCCATAGGAAAGTATGTCAGGCTCAAAGGCAGGATTTTTTTGCTACTATTTGGTGTAACATTGATCACAGAGTAAGTGCCTTGTTTGCAAGTCATGACATTCCCAATAGAGCAGAGATTTTTGTAATATCCTTATCTTTGAGAGCACCCCACTGCTGGCATGGTTGTTTACAGGCTAATCCCACTGCAACCCACAGTAGAGACCTCTGGACAGCCACTGTGACACCGTGTCCTACTGACAGACGTGGGGGGATACTGTGGTTTGGAGAGAGCCCACAGAATTTAGCTTCCATGGATTTCACTTCTCAGTCCTTTAAACAATAATTGCACTCATTGCCAACAAAGAAAAGGTTGTGCGTGCTTCAAAATGCTAATGGATGTTAGCATTGCAGACAGTCAAATGCTCCTTTCATTGACTCTGGAAAAAAATATTTTTGAACTTTTTATCTTAAGTTGCCACAGACTGAGGCCAAAATTTTGCCATTTAGTTTTGTGTGGGTAGACTTCTGCAAATCTCAGGCAGCAAGGAGGTTTCTGCACAGATAATATAGGGCTGGGCTGAATGAGACCACTTAAGAGGTCAAGACTTCCAGTCCTCCTGTAGGACTTCAAGAACAGGCTGGACTTTTCTGTACAGGGAGCAGTTTTTCTAAGCCAAAGAGGCTGTTCACAGTACAGGAGTTTAAACATGGGTGTAAACTTCTGCATGACCACGTCTGAGGTTACTATCTGTGAAATGTGGCTGGTGCATTATAATTAACAATTGTTAAGAAAAGGGCTTAGAGATAAAATCACAGCTTTAA
>NW_020955798.1:223987-226547 GCF_003031625.1 Empidonax traillii
GCTTGAAGCTGTCCTACTTCACATGCAATCAGTAAATATTAATTAGGCAAGGAAGAGAGGTAAAAATAACCTCTTCACCATGGAGATTTTGTATGAAATTTACAGATAATTTTTTAAGCAGTGTCTGGATCCTCTTTCTTCTCACCAAATAAACATCAAATTCCCTGTGATGAGAAGAAGCTTTCCCCCCCTGCCTGGTTCATCTCAAGACAGGAATGGGTTTGATTCAGGCTGTCTGAGGACAAACTGAATGCAGATATCCAGTATTTTTGGGGTGGTCTTCAAAAAGTGACCTTTTCCACTCTGTATCTAGAAGGCAACCATTCTCCTGTCCAAAGCAACTCCTCATATTCCTTGCCCACTCAAGCCTTTTGTTCAGAAAATCTACCAAAAAAAAAAAAAAAAAAAAAGGGTGTGTGTGTGGAGGATGGGGGGAAGGACCAGCTGTAACCAGTGCTGCTGCTGCTTCTAAAAATTCTCATAAAGGGATCTTACACACATATTTCAGCTTGCAGGTACTTAACGAGTTGCTTCCTGTGAGGATTTCTTTGCTGGGTGAGTATTTTAGGAGAGTGCTTGGTAAGTGCTAGTCCTAGTCCAAGAGTGAGCATTTGTATATGGTCACCTTTGTTAAACTGGAATTAACTATCTGCTAACCAACAAGTGAGATCAATTGCAACATCTTGGTTGCAATGAAAAAATAGCCAGACATTCATGATTATGTCAAGTCATGCTGGAAAAATAGTGAAGAAGGACAAGAACAGTGAAGCTGGATCTGAAGCCACAGGGAATGCAAAGAAACCTGGATTTCCTAAACCTTAGGAGCATGTTAGGATATTCTTCAGTCATATGTTGTCATATTTAAGCAATCTGACCTATATTTCTAGTTCAGGTTTTCTTCCAGTAGAAACATGTGAAACAGGTAGCAAAGGAGATGCTTAAACTTTAAGAAGGCCTTGAATAAAGTTGGCTGAGAGACCAACATATAAATCATGTTGAACCTTGAAAATGAGTTTATTTAATTTAATATTAATCTGGATCTATTATTTTTTCCCCCTTCCTCATTTATCATCGGGGATCATTTGCATAAGAATAGGATCTCTGTGTTTTAAGCAGTCCTTTGCTGCCAGGGAGGAGCCCATGGTGCTGTGCCTCCCGCAGTGCTGTGAGCCCCATGGGATGTGGCACGTGTTTTGACTGCCATAGCAGTGTATGTGGTGCCATCCACCTCTCCTCTGCATGCAGAAGGATCCATTATGACATTATAATTATTTCTGAGTAATTAACATCATACTCCAGACAAAAAGTGAGACACAAGGGAGAAAAGCAAGCCTACCTTATAAAGCTGGGTTTTTAGAAGTATTTTGGCTTCTGGAACCTTTAGGATTTTCCTGTGGGGGTAGGGATTCCTGCATGGGAATTTAAGTCTGCTGAAAACTCTGTTTTTCTTTTCTCTCAAGGGAGGGACTCAGGAGCTGTTTATGGGCCTTAGCAGTTCTGTGCATTGTAATCTGATTTCAATTTATTGCTTTAAAGAAATACACCAAAATCCACATGCTGGTCTTGACCTGGTGATCCGTGCTAAGTCTTCAGTCACTGAAGTCACTGACTGGGTTGAGTGGAAGCAGAGCTTGCATGAAGTCTTTATGGAAAATTTCTGTAGTAATAGATTTACCAAAACTTACTATGTACGAATATTTCTTTAAAAGTTCTATGCAACAACAGAAAACACACAACCAGGAAATACAAATTGTTCTGTGTTTTCCTCTTCTGAAACAAAATGATAATACCTCTTGAAACACTGACTTGGTCAAAGAGAAACCTGGACCTTACCTCAGCAGCAGAGTTTCACCATCCAGAATCATAATCCAGTTGCTGCTGGTGAGAGTGGGAATGATGAAAAGGGCTTCAACCTCCCACTATGATCAGCCAACTGAGTTCATTATTCCAGGAGTCTGATTTGGTTCTTGACAGTCCAAATAAATGTCTTTGGATTTTCAGACTTGCAGCTCCAGAAGCCGCATGGTTGTTGGTCTCAGAGCAGGCCAGCCTCGTTTGGTCCAGAGCCCACGTGGTCAGCACGTGCTTCATTTGCTTACAGGAAAAATTGTAGTTCAGATTTGTGGTTTACCAGGAGCCTTGTTAGGATCCCATAGGAAAGTATGTCAGGCTCAAAGGCAGGATTTTTTTGCTACTATTTGGTGTAACATTGATCACAGGGTAAGTGCCTTGTTTGCAAGTCATAACATTCCCAATAGAGCAGAGATTTTTGTAATATCCTTACCTTTGAGAGCACCCCACTGCTGGCATGGTTGTTTACAGGCTAATCCCACTGCAACCCACGGGAGCCCCCGGTGGTCCAGGGGAAAATACACTGCACTGTCACTGCAGAGACCCGGGTTCGATTCCCGGTCGGGGCCACTCCCCGGGCAGATGGAGCTCGTTAGCCCGTAAGGCAATCCATCTACGTCCTGAGGACCTCGCTGCCACCGTCCAAGCGTGCTTGGCCCCGGCAGATGAACCTCAGGATTAAAGGGTGGGCTCAGTTCCGCGCACACTG
>NW_020955798.1:226755-281091 GCF_003031625.1 Empidonax traillii
ACAGGCTGGACTTTTCTGTACAGGGAGCAGTTTTTCTAAGCCAAAGAGGCTGTTCACAGTACAGGAGTTTAAACATGGGTGTAAACTTCTGCATGACCACGTCTGAGGTTACTATCTGTGAAATGTGGCTGGTGCATTATAATTAACAATTGTTAAGAAAAGGGCTTAGAGATAAAATCACAGCTTTAACACCAAGGATTATGCAAGAAAATAGAGACAAAAGGGGAATTATTTTTCTTTTATTATGTTTCTCAGTGCAAGAATTATGAAAGGACCCTATATACATTTTTTATCATTTTCCCACAGTCATTTACAATAATCTTTTGGAAGAATCAAAATAAAACATCAGTGCTTGCAGGAAAAATTTGCCAACTCATGCATTTGTTTTGTTACGTACTGTTGTTCATGTGGGCTCAGACAGTGCCATAAAATGAAGTTTATATCTGACCTTCAAAAAGTCAAAACTAATCTGGGGAAACTGCATGCAAAGAGTTAAAATGGTTGCACAAAATTGATCCCAAAACTAGGTAGTGATATGCTAAGTCTGGCAGTTATAGCAACTCCTCTACATCAGACTCAAACCTGTAAAATGCATTTTAGAATCACCTACAAACAAACAAAAAAAAAAAAAAAAGGGGAAAAAAAGAAAAAGAAAAAAAAAGAAGCATGCTATTCTAGTACGGGTCAGGAACACTAATTAGCTGGAATTGTATCTCATGATCAGTAACTCAGTAGTTCTCCTCCTGCCTCTGTTAGAGAATAGAGTTGAAGAGTTGTATTAAAATAGCAATAAACAGCTTCCAAATTCTAAACACCAGTCAGGCTTAAATTTATCTCCCCTAGTGCTTCCTTGTGACAGTGGCGATGACAGCGTCGATTAGATAGGGCTGGCACTTCACACCGTGTGTCACTCCTCATTATCTGATGAGAGCCCCTGCAAGAGGCAGGTGCCAGGGAATGAAAGATTAGGTGCAGAGCATGTAATCAGGCTAAATCCCTCACTACCTCCACTGAGCGATAACAAAATGTAAGCGGCTTTCTCCTTTCCGTAAATTCTTCCCTGCTTTTGCCGTGCTCATGAGTCTGTGGGTATAATTACCCCAACCGTGGCTAAGAAACCGCACGGCAGAGACCAGCATTTCCAGGATGAAGCTGGTTCTGGACCACAGGCTTGTATTCCAGACGATTTCTGTTCTCCCAGGAGTATGTGCAGTCCTAGTTAAGCAGCCTTAAACCAACCTGCAGAAGTGCCCCTCCCTTCCTTCTGTGCAGATGCTTAAGCTTTTCTTGCTAAGTTTCAGTAGATTGCCTTTAATTCTCCCTAATGGCTTTCTTACTCCTCACAAATAAGCAAGTGAATTTTGCAAGTGAATGAACATAATGAAAAAGCAAAGTGTGAGGCTTGGCGACATGGACTGCATTTTGACACTTCCTGCATTTGCTTTAATAGTTTTTAATGTGCCAATCAGTGTTCAGCAGCATGGCTGTTAGAAATGAATGTCCAGTAATGACATCTAGCAAACTTTATGGAAAAAAGACAATAATTTTTCAGTACCAATTACCAGAAAGAACTACTTGAGTTTTCTGTCTTTTCAGAGACAAATCACTTCTTGGATTTGAAATGAGAGCACTGGTTTGCTGGGAGAGAGCTGGGCCATGGTGGGTGAGATTCAGGCACCTGGCTATGGGTAAGGATTCATGTAAAATAGAATACATAGCTAGCTTTGAGTAGCAGTCAAGTACCACTTGCTGCCTTCCTGGAGTGTCCCAGATAGAGGTTGTCTACTACCAGTTCTCCTATTAGAGATACACACGGGAAGCCATAGAGGTGGTAACCGGAGTCCATGTCTGAGAAATAAAGGATCACAGAAAACTGAATGGATACTTGCCAGTGGTCACAGATTTGGCTTACAGCTGGTGAAGTGGCAAATGTGATGAATGGAAGTGTGTTTCACTGGAGGGCTGGGGCATTAATGAGGAAGAGGAGCAGAAAATATTTCTGTCCGTCTATCAAACAAGATAGGCTAAAGCCAGCAAGGGAGAAGTGCAGTGGTGCCTGGGAAAGGTGAAGAGCAGTACTGTGGTGGTGGCCAGTAGCATTCAGAATCATTGGCCACAGTCAGCACCTGTGGGCACCCCTGCTCTGTCCTGCCAACATGGTCCCACGCCATTGACTGTACAGTTTAATCACAGCTCTATGAAGCACTGGAGGATGCACTGTGGAGAAGACTTATGCTGCTGGTAGGTGAACCCCAAGGTCATTTTGACTTCTTTGTCATACTGAATGTGTATCAGTAAAACCCACATGGCTGCTGCTTGGATAGATGGTCCCCACAGAGCACTGATGTGACACTGTGGTGCTGAGAAGAAGATTTACTACCTGGCTGAAATGTCTGCCTAAGCATGCCGGCCTTCCCAGGAGCTCAGATGTGCCAGAGGTCTCCTTCCAGAGACTGAAACTCAGCGAGGGGGCTCTTGTTCTCTGCTAGTATTCTGGGCATTTGTCTGAAAAATAATAAGATGCTCCTGTCTCACAGGGAAACACAAGGGAGAGGCCTGGGGAGACGAACTGGATTTCAGTGCAGGCTGCATCTCCTGTAAGCTGTTTAAAAAAGTACCCTTACGTTTTGAATCTCCCCTCATTCTGTTTTGAGTGGAGTCTGCATGCAAAAACACAGCTTTGCACTGTGGAGAGGTAAATAACTACACTTGGTACAGTGTTAGGCCAGCACCACGATTTGATGGGAAAAGGTCTTTTCTGTGCCACTCTGAGTCATCTCATGCATGACTTAGTGGGCTCAGAGGAGCAACTT
This sequence comes from Empidonax traillii, assembly GCF_003031625.1. Classification (NCBI taxonomy): domain Eukaryota; kingdom Metazoa; phylum Chordata; class Aves; order Passeriformes; family Tyrannidae; genus Empidonax; species Empidonax traillii. The sequence continues at coordinate 229,569 of NW_020955798.1, forward strand.
CCACTCCCCAGCAAGAGGCCATGGCCTTCTGCTGGCTAAAAGGCAGGCAAGATTTGGCAACAGCTGATGCAAACATTTCCCAGACCCCAGAGAACAACATTTAGTCATACAAAAATCCCAGTTGGGTGTTTCATACTTAAGCTACTGCTCTGTGCAGCTGAAAAGTTAATTTGGGAAAAAAGGCTAGATGATTAAATAAGGAAAATATGGTAAAATGGTCTTAATTTTATTTTTAACAATTGATGTTGCTGGTGGGTGTAGAAATACTGGACATAACCCTTATTTAGAACTCTACCATTTGATCTTCATGGTTACAGAACATGTGTTTCTGTGTACTGAAGATGAAAATAGGCAAAAAAAAAATCCACTGTTGACTGTCTGTTCAGGAATGGGGCTTGAGCAGGAAGAATGCCTCAAGTGAAATGCATGTTTTTATAGGTGGCAATTTCTTCTTTTTTTTTGTTTTCTTGCATTTAAATCCAGTCATTTCTGTGCATGATTGGTTTTCTGTATGAAAACTGTAACCATGCTGAGTATTGTTAGCGTTGTGTTAATTCCACTGACACACAAAAAGAATATTTCTTGTTTGGCATTTATTAAATGTCACCGATGTTCCAGTCTTGCAACCTGACTCATCAGCTGAACACCTTCGAGCTCCTCTGAACCCTTGCAAGGTCTTAGGCCAACTATTGCAACCTTCTCAAGGTAGGAATCTGCCTCTTCTGCATGTGCACCCACCAAATAATCCAAGCCTTTGGGAAATATGCTTGGGCTGGGCTCATGAGAAGAGATGAGCCACTTCTGTGCTAAGGCTTACTTGTTACTGGTCAAGCTGAAGCCTGACCTCTGAAAAAATCCCCTGGTAAGCATTACTGCTCCACTTCCTAAAATAGCACAGGCAAGTAGTAGGTTCTTCTGGTGAACCAATGGGTAGTCTTGTCTACAAAGAACAGTTCACCACCACTGTAGAAAAGCAGGGTGGCAAGCATGCATACAAAGGCCCCATTGTACAAATCAGGAAGTAAAAACCCCATTTCTACTGTCAAGGGGTGCAATAGGCAGATATTTATTATTCATGCCTTATTTCACTGTCATATCACAAAGCTAAAGGTGAATGTTTTCCAAGGATAAGTAATGAAGATGTTAAAAACCCAGAGTATGGGAAAGGTAATGATAATTTTGTCCACATAGGGATCTAATTCTGCTCTCCAGGTATGAAAACACATCAGATATATATCCATGTTTGGCCACTCACCACCTGAAGTCTTTCTGCTACTGCAGTGATGCACCCATCCGATACTTGTGGGTAGAAAAAGCATCCAAGCCTGAAGTACAAGTCACACTATGTTCACAGAGAAGTCACTTTTAGAATAAATTGTATGAATACACAGAATCTCTATCCCACAAACAGATGTTTGAGATCTTGAACAATGAGCTGTGGCTCAGCATTCATTCTCATTACATGAGCATGGAAATCCTCGAGGAACTGGGAGCTGGCAATCCTCATAAGTTTTGTGGCATGTCCAGTGGAGGTGGAGAGTCTATAAGTTTCTAGTGGCCTCTTACAGAGCTGTGGAAGAGAAAAACATAATTTAATGCACACAAGAGAGCAGTGGAAAGGGTATATTTTATAGAAATTTTCTAAAAAGGCCTTCAAGACTAATTGTGTGAAGTGGTTAGGAAAGTGTAATAGCCTTTAAGATAGGCTCACTGCTTCTCGGAGAACACAGCATGAACTGGCTAAATCCAGTATAGTGCTCTGTCCTTTAACTGGGTAAAAACTAGTTTTAGCCCTAGCGCTCCACATGGTGTGCACAGGATGCCCATGGAATAGTCTGTATATCACTTTATGTGCATAAAAACTAGAAACCAGCAAGACCTCATCACAGATGTCAGGTTCTGGTGTGCTTAACAGAGATGGTCAAGCCCCATCTGTGTTTGGTTGGCCCCAGAACAACAAGGATTTGGAGGTTTTGACAAAATAAATTTCAGGGTGTCAGTCAGACTGAGACTGGTCACATAACTGGGCTTTTCTTTATTCTGTCTTTTCTTTTAGAGCTGACAAACACAAAGGACTCCTCTGTCCTCTGGAGGACTGACACAAGAACCACCTTCAAATCTTCCTTGTTGTCTGGGAGGGCGATAGGGAGGGAATGAAGGGATGGATAACATGGCATTGGTGTGTGAGTGAAAAAGTAACTGGATATTGCTATCCTTGGGGATGATTCAAAGTGCTAACTCAAAATTACCATGCTGTGTCAGCCGACAGCAGCACTGATGAATCCAGGAGAAGGCATCACTTGGAGGGAACACACCAATCTGACCCATGTGTGGCAGTGCTCTCTCTCTTACCTAGTTTGCCTTCCCACATGGCTAAGGGGCTTTCACAGCCACCAGCTGTTTGTTTGTTTTGGATTTTCTAATTGTTGTTATGGTAATATTTAAAATTTTCATTCCAAAACATTTACCTTGTTCTAACCTGCTCATTGTCTAGACAGCCCACATTGGAGGAGAGAAATTATCCATGGTATCGAAACTACAGCCTGAATTCTTGGCTTTTTTTTTTTTTTTTTTTTTTTAGAACCAGGCAAACAGAAAGTACTTGTCCTACTTTCTAGTCAGTAAGCTGAAATTCTGCATGTTTAATTATAAATCAAATAATTGACTACAAAGCTATTGTGGTATGGCCTTCCATGCTGTTGATGGTTTTAATTGTAAACTGTTACATGATGTGCTTCAGTAACAAAGAATGAGCCCTGAAGTAGCAGAGGAAATGTCCTACTTTGACTCTATTTTTACAGTCAGAAGGCAGGAAATTTTCTGATGTGTCACTCCTCTCCATAATGGACATGAATAAGAGAACTGTTGGCCACACAGGATGCTAGTGGGGGCCATGCTGTGTTTATAGGGAGAGCCCAGCTTGCTCTGTAGACTGTTCCTGCTGCCCCCTTTTCAAGCCCCCCTCTCATGAGAGTAATGTTCCTCTCAGTAGCCAAAGAGAAGTTTGCATGGCTCATCCTGGAGTAAAATAGCAACCCTTGATGCCAGTGTGTGTAAAAGGAGTCCCAGTGGGAGCTGGAATCTTTCCTTCTCTCAGGCCTTCCAGTGGTGTCAGGCCCAGGGCTGGCACATATTGAATCCTCTGGGAGATGGTGACACCTGCTTCTGCTGGACTAGACCACTGTCTCTTACTGTCCCACTGTGCAGCTCAGTAAAGTGCTCCATCTCCTCAGTAACTTTCTTGTAGGTACTGGCAGGTCTCCCTGAAGCTATCCCTTCTCCAGGCTGAAGAAGCCCATGTCTCCCAGCACATCTTCACAGGGCAAGGTGCCCCAGCTGAGTGGCTCTCTGCTGAACTCTTTTTGGGTCATCAGTGACTTCCCTGGATCAGGGACCCCTAGACACAGACTCCAGATGTGGTTTAACAAGGAAAGAGTAAATGCAGAGAAAGAGAATGGGGACTTCAGAGCCTTCTCCTTGCTCCAGTATCCTACTCAGTCCCACTGTGGTGAGATCCCTTACCATGGAGGCACTGACACTTCTGAGGCCATCAAAGGAGAGAGTGTGTTGGATGAATTGTGTCTCCAGTGTTGGACCCCAAACTTGGAGAGGCATCAACACACTGGAGAGACCTTCTCTAGAGGGACATGAAAGTAGATAGTGAGGGCAAAAGCACTTGTATGAGCAGGAGCTTAGGGAGTAAGATTTATCCTAGAAAAGAAACCATAAAGAAGGAGATCTATTTGCTGTGTGCAGCTGCCAAATGGAAGGGTGTGGAGCCAGGCTCCTCTCAGAGAACCATAGTGGAAAAAAGGAGAAGAGATGAAGGACACAGACTGCAGCAAGAGAAATTTTGATCCCATACAAGGAAAAAGTACCATAGAGATGACTGAGCACTGGAACAGGCTGCTCATAGGCATTGTGGTCTCTCCATTCTTGGACACACTCAAAACCAAACTGGATATAACTCTGAGCAACTTCTTCCAACTGGACCTCCTAAAGCCCCCTCCAACCTGATTTTTGGGGGGATTTTATAACCTGGAAAGTTCTTCACAAAGCAGATGGTATGGGTGTTTTCACTGAATTGTGTCTTCAGTAGTGAGAAAGAGATGCAACTTTGTGTCCTTATGCACAACTGTACCAGGCAGCAGCACCTCTGTCAGCTTCCCTGGAGATCCTGGCTGCTCTTTTCCACTCATCTCATCCATCTATTTCCATCCTCCTCACCAAGCATCCCACCAGACTGCAAAGTATTATCCAGAGGAAGGTTTTGAGGGGGTGCTTGTACAGTATCTTGAGCACACTGAAGTTAGAAAGATAAAAGAGATTTTCCCTCAGCAGATTAAGCTGAACTAGAAATGATCCTCACCTGCCCTGGAGCCAGGACTCACCATGTGCTCAGTTTGGAGCCAAAAGTGCTGATGAGGAAGGGCAATCAGCTCCAGGAGGATGAGGAGGTTGGGAGGAGGCCAGAAGGTGCTTGCTCACACCAAGACATCTCAGAAGTAAAAGGCAGTGCTGGTGGCAGGTGTTTTTTAAAGATGAGGAAAGGTACAATTTCAACAGATCAGGACAAGAGGGAAGGAGAAAAAAATTGTGTAAAATGTGGCCAGAGATGCACAGGACTTGTTAATGGGAGAAAAAACCTGAAAATCTCTTAATTTTTCCTCCCTTCCTGTCCACAGCTCGGCTCATCCCTGTGACTCTGTCTCATCATGTATCAACCTTCTCAGAAGACATTTGCTTTCTTTTCTCTTTTCATTCCAGGTGTGATAAGAAAGAGAATCAGAAAAAAAAAAGTAAAATAAAATACTACTAATACAAATGGGAAAAAATAGAGAAAAAAGAGAGAAATAAAACCCAAGAGAAGCAAGTTATGCACAATACAATTGCTCACCACCTGCTGACCGGTGCCCAGCCTATCCCTCAGCAGAAAGCAGTCCCTTTTGGCTAACTCCTTAAGAAAGAAATCTTGAAAGCTGCCACCAAGATGGACTGAAAAACACTGTCTCCTTCACCCATGAACAGGAAAATATGGAGCCTTCCTTTGTTGAACACGGAGACTGAGTAGAGCCAATTACCTGCAGTGACAAATGGTGTTACAGCAAGTCTTTGGGCAGAAAAAATATAAAATCCTCCAAATCAGCTATGACATCTTTCAGGCATATTTGGTCATTGAAGCTGAATGTCCCCAGCTGTGTTAAACTGTTAAGCTGTTGAGTTTCCTTTTGCGAGCCACTGACAAAAAGTAAGCTAAAATAGTCTTGCTGTGCTTGGTCTTGCCTAGCATTGCTGACGAGAATGAAACTTAAAGCCCAGATCAATTCAAGTTTCTTGAAAAAACACCCATGTCCTTCATGCTGGTGAGATGTTCCAGTACTTTCCTGCTAGAGAAGGTTTCTTCTTCAGCAGTGCCTAAGGATGTGACTCCTCAAACAGGGACAAGTGAGCTGCGTCTTTATTATATAACAGAGTCTGTCTTGACCTTGCTCTCCTAGGCGTACTGATGTGGTTGTGTTGAACAGAGCACCTCTGCGCTCAGGGAATGTTTTTGGTCCTGCATTTCTTTAAGTAAGGACAGAGATCCCTTTTCCTTTCTTTTGTATGCAAAAGCAGTTTCTAGGCAGTACTGACTTAAAATCCTCTATTTCTATGCAACTAACTACAGCAGCATAAAGCAAAATGGTTGAGATTATTGTAAGAACTTGAAGTCCTATCTCCTTTTATTTTTTAACCAAACTGCAGCCTACGCATGCATGGAGTCAAGAACCCCAAACTGTATAAGAGGAGAATCAACAGGACCAATCGACAACACATCTGCCATTAAAGGGTAATATGGAGAAGTATAAATCTCCCTGAGCCGTAGTGTTGTTTTAGAGTGAAGTGTTTGTGGGGAAGAGCTGGTTTCCCCTCTTTCGCTCTCCCTGGTGGGCACTAGTCTGTGCATGCCCAGTGCCTTTCCAGCTGTCACAGGCACTGTGTAGGCAGATGATCCTCTGCCAGTGAAGACTGATGCATTGTTTTGGTTTTTTTTGATGTGATGTAAAGAAGTAGCAAAGGTTACTGCTAGGATGGGTGGCTGTTTAACAAGGTCACCTGGTGCTCGGGAGGAGCAAGTGTGGTGATTCAGTGAGTCTGCATGGCAGCCCAAGATCACTGAGGCTGTGCCAAAGCAGGGTGTTTCCTGATGAAGAAAATGAGGAGGAAAAGGAGGAAAAGAAGGAAGGAAGGATTCAGGCCCGAGTCCTGCTTGCAGGCAGTGGTGGCTTCCTGCCTGCTGGGGACCTGGCAGAGATGCCCAGGTGCAGGCTTCAGGCAGAGCTCCCTATCCCACAGGAAAGGAGAAACCTGTGCCCTAGTGGGGGTCCAGTCACTGCTGAAGCAAGAGCCATGTGGGGATAAGTTTGATCCAGTGGAGCAGTGGGGCTTTTCTTTTGCAGCCATACTTTTCTGCAGTCCCAAGAGTGAATGATGCTGGATGCTGTGTTGTGTGAAGCACTATTGCTGTGATCTGTACAGATAATTACTAAAACCTTTCCCTATTAATCTCTGATTAAAATCCTAAGTAATTTAGATGCAAATTAACTGCTTTGCTTATGATCTTGATGACTGGCCAAGCTGGCCCTTGGCATGGCAGAATTGGCTATTGTCTCTGGCAACTTGGGCCATCGATGCCCTGGAAAACATTGCTGAAAACTCCTCAGCTGCATCCTAAACCCTCACAAGATGCAGAGCCAGCCCATGCCAGCAAGGGGTAGGAGGGACTCAACAGCTCCCTGACTGGGAGGGCTGGGTGAAACCTCTCCCTTTCCCCCTGGACCGAAAATAGCCCCATTGCACAGGTGCTGAAAACCATGCATTGTCAGCACATGTGTTCGAGAGACTCAGACCAGGCCATGAATGCTGGAGGATTTCTGAAGTGTGCTCTTTGCACAGTGACAAGGGAGGAAGTTGGGGGCACTCTACTTTTTCTGTAGGTAAGTTACCGCTTTGACCATTTTCTCAGCCATGAAAGTGAGTGTGTAGCCCAGCTTTTTCTCAGCTGTGTGCAATAAGGAAAAATATACAGCTAGCAAAAGAAAAAGCTATTTGTGATTTTTAAAATACATTTGTGGCTACTGTGTTTAAGGTAAGCTATTGATTATATGGATTTTGTTTTGGTAGCTGAAGACACTAATACTTATCGATACTTTTCAGAGTAAAAGACAGGTTTTGAATGACAGGTTTTATCTTTCCCTTTGCCTTTCCAGGACTGGTGACAGTTGGAGAGAGCTGATGCTAGAGACTGAGGCAAACCTGTGGTGGTTGTTGCCATCTTTCTGCACTGCCTGAATATTATCAAAAGGCATTCTTTCTGATTATCCTTAAGGAAACTACACCATCTCTGCATATCTTAACAGCAGTGTGATGAGCCACTGGTTTCCAGCCAAAAAGCACTTAAAACTGCTGGGGCCATGTCCTGTGCAGTGCTGTCTTCAGGGGTGAAGTAGCAGAGCCAAAAAAAAAGGCCTTGTTTCTTGGATGGTAGTGCAAACACTAGATTTGAAAACCAAGTACCATGTTACATTACAGATAGCAGTCTCTAACGAACTAATTCCTAATTAGAGTCCCATGGTATAGGCATAGGAAGGCACTGTGCTCCTGAGAGCAGCAGGGCTCATGAAGGACCCTTTATTACATGAATGCTTTGGTGCCTAGTGAAGGCTGAACCAACTCACAGAGAGGAATGGGGCATTTGTGGCTGTGCTGAGTGGAGACTCCAAAGCCTTTTCTTTAGTAGGGCATCGTCAGGATGCCTCCCTCACCTGGCTGTCTGTTTTTTTAGCGTGAGTTGGACTGGATTTCTGAGATGTCCATGTCTCTGGATTGGATTCAATCTGCATGGTGGACTTTGAAGCTGTGGGAAGCTAAGAGACGAGCACAGCCCTGCATCGTGTGGGCCACTGTGGCTTTTGCAAGGTGCTCAGTCACTGAAAAAGCTCTTCCTTGTCATTACTGAGATGCTCCATCACTCTCAATTTGCCATCTCAGGAGCTGAGAATACTTCATGAAGTTAAACAAGTGTGAGGGGTTGTATCAGAACCTGAAAAGGGAGAATTCATTAGCTGTTTAAGGGCACAGCTCCCTAACAGAAGTGCACAGGAGTTCATGGCTGTGTCTGGGATAATAATTTTTTCATCAAAATAATAGTTTATCATTCTCTCTGAGGACAAGCAGAATTGGGCTTTGACTATAGCTGCTTCAGGCCTGAAGAAATGACTTGTCTGTTTTTCCAAGGCCCGTCAGTAGCTCTAATAACAGATATTTCTCTCCCCACAAATTTCAAAACATTACACCTAGAGTAATAATCCTATTAAGGGCTTGCTCATTTTGCTGTTTAGTGGAATAACTTTTTTCCAAAAGGAAAAATTTCCTGCATTTCAAAATGAAATCATAGTGGTAGGAAGTAGCAATGAGAATCATAGACTTCCCCAAATCACACTGCAAAAACCCCACATTAAATCTTGGCTTCAAAAATTCTTTCATATACTGGAGCGTCTTCTGTGAAAACCCCCTGCTGGGCTCTTAAAAGCAAATCTACAGAATTTCTGAATATTTGGACTTGCTCCAAATTGTGCCATTGAGATAAAAATGCTCAAAAAAATGAAACCTTTACTATTTTATCTTATGCTGATAATATGATCTAATTTGATTTCTGTTTTTTACCATTGACTGCATAAAGTGAATTAGACTACCTAGAAGCGAGATGAAAATAAATCATTGGAAACAACTGAAGCAGGTAGTCCTAAAGTCCTTAATTCCCTAGGCACTTCCCTGGGAAGGAAACATGATAATACTTTGTGAGGGTTGAGCTGGTGAATAGAAACATCTTTTCTTTTTTCTTTTTTTTTTTCTTTTCTTTTCTCCCTACGCATAGTCACTGAAGTGGGAAGTTCCAGCTTAAAACTGTGACACCAAAGGAGAGCAGCTGGGAAAGGCTGTTTTCAGAGCTAATTTTCTTGATTTCCCATCCATTACCAAGGTCAGAGCTGTTCCTGGGAGTTACATGGCAGCTTTGAAGTTACATTGAATAAATATTTAAAAAACATTTTACATGGAAATATATGAGGAAAATATACCTTCCCTTCTAAGAGGTTTGGCTGTGTATTAAATACTTTCCATTGTCTCAGGAGATCCCAACAAGCACACACAACCGAATGCATATAGTTTGTCAAAGCCTAATGAACTCTTTAGTGGAAGTTCTCTGTGGCTTTGTGGAGATTAGGCTAACAACCACATTTGTGCTTCAAGCTGAAATGAATCAGTCTCTGCAGGCAACCTGACTTCCAGAGTGTTTTCTTGTCAAGGTTTGTCTCAAAAGTAATTTTTTATCTTCTTTTGCCTTCTTTCCACTCACCTTCCTCTCCCATGTGCCTGAGTGCACCTTTGATACATCTACGTCTTTCAGGCGTTTCACAAAGTTGAGAAGCAGGACACCACCTGGCAGAAAAAGTATTTTCTATAGGGACCTCTCCTCTCCTCTTCACTGGACAAGCACTTTCATGGTCACTTCTGGTCTGCACCACTCCACAACACCCTAATCCCCACCAAAAAAAAAAAAAAAAAAAAAAAAGCAGAGGCAAAAAAAAGATATGGTTTTATGGAAAAGGAAAAAACAATTGTTCTTTATGTGGAAGAAGGGAACTCAACCACAAAACACATATCTTATAAAAATTATTAATTTTCCTCAACAGTAGAGAACTACATTTTTCCTTAAAATTTTGGAAGAAAACTCAGGCAGTTAATGCATGCAGAGATAAATCTTCCACTCTCTTCTAATCTACTTGATGGCATCCACAGTGCAGCTTCATGTGCAGCACATACCCCCTTGCCTTGGTTGCTGGAAACCTGGTCTCTGTGTGGGTGTTCTCTCTGAAACTCTCCTGATGTTGCTAACAGTCATGTTTTTGTGATTGTCTTGTCTGTTACCAGAGCTGCAGCACCTTCAGGGAAAGTGCCCTCATGCAGCATCTTCCCAACTCGGGACAGGTCTGAGATGGATTGGGAATCTTTTTTATTTGTTTATTTTGACTGTATCACCCATTCTTATGGTTTGTTTCTCTGTGCAGAAACACATAGTAAAGAGCAGCATTATAGATGAGGGGTTGAGGGGCTGAGGTGTTGAGTGCATGTTCTCCAGATGTTTTGTTTCCTCATGGAGGCAATGGGAGATCACTGCTCTCACTTTCTAGGACTGGTCCTGAGCAAATCTCGTGGCATTAGCAGGATAGGTGTGAAGATGCACGTGCATCTGTGATGCCAGAATGGTTGAGTAGGTGTTTCTGCACAAATGTGATGCCAATGACCATTTATTTTTAACTGACTCCACAGCAAGCTGCAGCTGCAGCAAGATGGAAGGGCAAGAACTAAAGTGATTTCTGCGCCACAATCTGTCTCTCGACCATTCCTTCTCTGTTCTGAACCATAAGGTTAGTGTTTGTGTTTCCAAGGAACAAAGTCTTCATGTGTCAAGTTTAATACTCAAAAGAGAAACAAACACTGTAGAGCTAAGTATTTCACCATACTGTAAGGAGCAGAAGAGGTGTCATAAAGTTTAATGACTACATCTTACAGCATGTCTTTTGCCCTAGTACTTGTCCACATGTTTGCTCCTACCCCAACAGCAGTGAAGTAGCTTCTTCCCCATTTTCAGGATAAGCTACATATCATAGAATAAAGCTGCAGAGTATCTGTGTAATCTTTTTCATATGCTCATGCCTTCAGAACCCAACACGCCTGCTTCAAAGCTGTGCAGCAGCACCTACCACTGTGGAAGCAGCAGGATGCTGTGGCAGCCATAGTCTCTCCCTCCAGCTCCACTTGAAAGGGGTTTTAGGCAGGTAAGACTGAGGCACTTCCTATAAATCACTTCTAGGGTTTCATTTGCTGTGGTGCAGGTCTCTCTGCTTCCCACCCTTGTCATTCCAGATCCCTCTGATCTGTGTGGTCTGACTCAAAGCTCCAAACCACAGAACAAATTCTGGGAGAGTACAAGTTCCTGGCTGTTCTGCATGTCTTCAGAATCTCTTTTTTGTGCACTTTTGTGGTTTGATTCAATGCTGTACTCAAGCCTCACTGGTTGCACTTTTCATCAATGCAACCCCGTTTCCTGCTTCCCATTTCTCTGCGCTGTCTAAGAGCAATCATCTCTTTTTATGAATGCTGATTAAGTCTTGCCCCAAACAGGTCTGGAAAAGACTGTGGAGCAGAGGTGCCTTTGAATTAGCAGAGGCCATGAGTGACTGTGTGTGCCCAAGAGGAGCAAGCTTTTAAAAAGTCTGAAAGCTTTTCTTTGGCTTCCAGACGGCTGGTGACCATCATGTTCTCAAAAAGCTGCAGATTGCACAAAACTTTGAGGTATTCAGAATCCCTAGTGACTTCCTTAAACTCCAGCATACATATGTCCTGAAGGCCGCTAGCTATAATACATGCCACAGGATATATTACACTCTGTGCCATAAATTTTCCAAAATACTTTTGAAAGGATTGAGAGAGCTGATCTTGCCCAGCACATCTCAGAGTTTCTCACCTGTGTCTCCACTCACTCTGGTGGAGTTTTTTGTACCCCTTGGGTGAATGCAGTTCCAGCTGGGCAGTTGATGTGGTTCAGAGCACCTCGACGGCTTGCATCAGATCAGATTCCTTCTCTGCCCAACAGCAGGATCAGCTAGCACCTAAGCTGTTCACAACAGATGTTTGCCTAAGCTCTTATTCAAAAACAAACAAAAAATGATAGAGATGTAACAGTTTCCACAGCCAATCTATCTAGTGCTTAATCATCCTTACTATTGGAATTTTTCTATGTTTATCCTAAATCTGTCGTGCAACTATCAAAGCCCATTATTTCCCATCCTATCATCAAAATTATTCCCCCATATTTACAGATAAAATAGATGTTTTTAAAGACTGATATTGTCTCCCTTCAGTGTTGTCTTTTCTAGACTAAACAACATCATTTCCTTCAGTCTTACTTCATAATTTGCATTTTCTAGATCTCTAACTGATTTCGCTACTCTGAAGAACTGTATTTGGGACATAGCTTTTGTTTGTCCCCTCAAAAAAGGAAATTAGGATGTGCTTAGAACAGAATTAAATACTCCAGCTGAGGCCTTGGCAGCAATAAATTGACAAAAGGTATGTCAAACTGTTTTATAAGTGGTAATCCTGGTGCTGTACCCCAGCATAATGCTTCCAGTTTCTGCAGTAGCAGAGCATCATTGGTTTCTCATGCCACAGTCACCCCTAAATCCTTTTCTGCTTTCCGATGCTCTGTCCTGGTGTTTTATATCAGTCTTGTCTTCATATATAAGCAACTTGTTATCTGGCTGACAGCAGGACAAATGGAGACTTTCACATTAATGGCATTGCACCTCATCTTTTTCTGGCTGCTGCAGTTGAGCAAGATCCTTCAAAGTCTGTCCCTAATCTTCAGCTGGAATTCAAAGGTTTCGTGATTTGGTAGGTGGTGACTCCGTTCTCCCAGCACGAGGCGAAGTGGTTGCAGTACATCAACTTCTAAACCTCTTCTGCCGATAATCCATTGTCTCGTTTCCATACGCTCCCCCATGCTGTTGCCTCTTGCCACGGGGGCTCAGCTCTTTGAAGCAAGAACCAGCCTTATGTTCTCTCTTTACACAGTGACTGGCACGATGGTGTCTTGATCCATGATTAAGGATCCTAAATATAATGACAAAATAATAATACTATCTATATAATTGAGAAGCTTCAGTTTGTGACAAAATGGGAAAGGAGTGTTGCTTATGGGCGCATTAAACTTTCCTTTTGTAGCTCTAAAAAAATGAAATGGAAGGCAGCTTTTAAAATCGAACTGCTATTTCTGTAGGAAAATATTCATTTCCGAGGAGAATGGTACATTCCTCTCTGTAAAAATGTCACATTTTCACCTGGGGCATATTCATGAAAATTAAAACTTTGCTTCTTGTTGTAAATCTTTGTAAATTTCCATGAATTTGCCCTAGGTGAAGATGTGACATTTTTACAGACAAGAATGCTCCAGTTTTGCTGAGAGAGGCAAAAAGGCCTTTCTGTTAAAGAAATTACAACAGCAACTTTCTGCTTGTGAAAAATATCTATCCCTTTTACTTAAAAAAAAAAAAAAAAAAAACAACAGAAAAGGAGAATAAAATTGAGCTGTTGCAGAGCTGTATTCTGCATTCTCCACCTTCTGATCGGCTTTTATACCTCAGTGTGCTCAAAGGCAGAGAATGAAATTTACCCATGCATTGAATTTACAAATGCACTTCAGAAAAAATTCATTTGCTGGCATTAATGTTGTTATATAGTCAATGGTTATCATGAATTAACTACGGCAACAATCACTCATTCAAAACTTCCATTAGAAGAGATTTAAGTTACAATCATGAAAGAAACTATCAAACAATGTAATTTTGTAATTAAGAGAGAAGAAAAATGAAAGTCTAGTACTTTCTGTAAACTTTTTTCCATTTCTATCATTGATTATTCACTCTGTCCCTGACACGGTGCAGCCAAGCTGAACCTTTTTGTCCAAAGTTGCAGAAGGAGGAGGGGAATTATGGATCTAAATGGGGTTGACCATCACTTAGAGAGAACAAAGTGCCTCATGTCAGACCATTTTCTTGACTGAGCTGCCCACAGGAAGAAGCAGTATCAGGGGGTGATCATGGTAATGCGATAAAGAAGAGGCTGCCACAGGATGCTCTTGGACAATATTTCTGTGACAGTCTGGGGTGATCTAGTCTATGTCCATCAATTAACACATCCCAGTTGTGGGTGGACTCTCAAAGTTTTCACAGAATCATAGAACAGTTTGGTTTGGATGGAGCCTTTAAAGGTCACCTACTTTAACCCCCAAATTTTCATAGGGCTTAGTAAGTCTTTCCACTTAGTAAGTCTTACCTCGAAGAGGAAACACCTGTAATCTTGTCCCATAGCAGAACATTTCAGAAATCAATTTGTCAGGGTTATAGGAAAGATTTGCTTCTACAGATGCTGGAATGGACAAGGCAGATCCTTCCATGGACCAACAAGTCAAAACCTACCAAGTACATGTATCTGCTGAGAGGCTTTGCCTGCCCACTGGAGGTCTCACCTCATTTTTATGCTCAGGGATCTCCAAAAGCTCTTGTAATCTTGTAATGCTGCAGCCTGCAAAAAATGAAGGTCTAGAGCTGGTGAGAGGATATCTGGTGAGAGGATATTTGCTTCAGTTCTTTTCTTCCTCCCTCCATCCTGCCCATGTTGTGCCTTTGATGGATGGGTTCCTAGATGTTGAAACATAGTAAAGGGTTTAGGTATTTAAAAAAAAGAAGTAGTATGTGTGCATGTGTGATAACTTTTGTGTTAACACCCTGGTCTTGGCCTGGCAGCTGCAGAGGGGGAGGGTTAACCTACCAAACCTGCCCACAGGTGGTACATGTGCCTTGATGATGGAGAAAGAAACCAGTGGGGACAGGGAGCAAGGCCTCTTTTCATTTGGGAGGGCTGAGCAAGGAAACCACTGCAGAAGAGGGGTGAATTTGCAGAGGGACAGGAGATTGGGAGCAGAGAAACCTGGAGAAGTCCCTGGAAAGGGGAATTATGGGAAAATAATAAGGAAGACCAGTGCTGGAATATTTGTTCAGCACAGGAGGAAACAGGCCAATGCACTTGCTAACAACCCTCCACCAGCTTGATCAAGGGTGGTAAACTCTTCCCTCTCAGTGGCACATTAGAACTCACAGCTCCTGGGGATCTGGCTTGTCCCAGCTGGCTGATTTGAGAGCCACTGGATGCAAACCAGCTGCTCACCCTCCTTGACAGGCTGCTATGCAAGCCCTGTGAAACACAGGTTTGAATCAGGAACAAAAGGGGACATTTCTGCAGGTTTTAGCTGGCACTTGACTTTTTCATACTGTAGCAGGAACATTAAAAACCCAGAAGGAGGTTATTTGGTGCCTGAAGTCCAGCTGATGTACTGTGAAGCTTTTGCTTGCTGTGTGTGTATGTGAGTTTAGCAGCAGTGCCTGTATGTCTAAGCTCTTGTTATTGCCCACTCACTTGTAAGGAAATGAGAAGCTGATGCTAATGCCAAAAAATGGTCACTGAAGTATAAAAAGAAAAAAATCCCAAGCAGCAATCTATACACCCCAGGAAGAGGGCACCCTATGTTCCTAAACTGGCAAAGTCCAGAAAGGTTTATTAAAACTGATATTTGCACTGGCAAGTTAGTTCATTCTCAGCGCAAAGCCATAAAAAGTATCAGTCTAAAAATATTCTCTGTAGCAGAGTTGTCTCCTCACTCTAAGTGGTACTCTAACTCTGTGGTATGTGTCTGCTTCAGCATATCCTGCCAGGGAATGGGACTCCCATTAACCACTCCTCACTGGTAAAACTCACCTCTGGTGGCACCGGTGTGAACACACGTGGCATTCCCAGCAGCCCCTGCCTTGCCACTGGACAGGTAAACGACGTCTGTAAGGATCTTGCCATGAGATCATGAAGCCAGTGGAGCTCCCTGTATGAAAACAGTCACTGTTGGCTTTGCAGGTGCTGTTCACAGCCCTGATAAGAGAAGTCATCGGCACTGAAAGTCTTGTGCTTCCATGTCACGGCTATGGTGACCACTGTCTGGCCCTCGGGGTGGAAGCCAGCAATTTCCCTCCCAGTCCAAATCACTGACCTCTGACACCCAAACAGAGACATGTAATAAATTAGTGCCAACTCAGTGCTTTCTGTGAACATTTCCTGAACTCATCACAGTGTCAGGGCAATAAGAAAAGCTCAGTTCAGACCAGAGCAATTAGAGTTAACTATATTTTTTTTCACTGATAATTGGCTTTTAAGCACAGGTCCCAGAAGGGATTTTTGGGCTGACCTCCAAATCAAACTAAGAAAAATCAATAGCATTTAGGTGTCAGAAGAAGAATTAGATCCTCTTGAGGACAGACATGAGTTTCCAAGCCAGCAACTTATTCCACGTTCATCAGTGGCTAAATAGAGCCAGTAGGTCTGGAAATCCATGAGAGTGAAATATTTACAGCTCATAGCTGTGATGTTCCCATAGGAACAAAGGGAGTAGCAAGGCAAGTTTGGATGTTTTCAGCCCTAATGGGTCTGGAGAATGAGCTGATAAGGTGTTCAAGCCTTGTTTGTGCTGTGATAGCCACCGCCCTCCCCCATGTACCACTTGTGCACCACTTATCTGTTACAGTTCCTGACTTCCCTACTGCAGATGGATGGGGCCATGGAGAAAAATGCATTATTATTTTACTTAAATAGCCTAAACTTCCTAGTACCAATTGCCCTAGGAGTCTTTACAATTAATCTTACAACAAAAGAATGGTGACCACCCAGCAGTCTTACAGATAAATCTATTAGGAAGCGTGCACACTTAGCATGCCAACAGCAGTACATAAATGCTAGTAAGTGAACTTTGGCAATAAATCAAAGCTACAAACCCTCCCTCCCCAACCCAAACCAAAACAAACCACAAACCTAACACAAAATGCAAAACCAACAGCCTTTTCCCCCTTGCTTCTGGAATGCATCCCCAGCCTCTCCACAAAACTAGCTCCAGCAAGTGCCTTCTGCAGTGTATCTCCGAAAGGTTATCGAGTTTGAGTTATTTTGAAGGGAGGGGAGATTTAGGGGAAGTTTCCTGTCATCTGGCAGAAACCATAGGAGCAGTTCCCAGGATCCAAACCAACCCAATGGGAGACCCTGCCATGAGGCTCCTGCGGGGTTTCACCAGCCCTACAGAGACCAACTCAAGGGCTTTCCTGGGTCACCCAGTAACTTCCTTGTCCCTTTCTGCATAACAGAAAACTATTTGGCCTTGGCTTTAGCCTCAGCCATGAACTGGGCTGGAAATCTTGGTGGGATTTGCCGTTATCACAATGTTGTCTTTGGCAGTCCAGTGTACCCTGCGAGGACTGATGGATCTCCCTATTGATTTGGCACCAGATCTCTCCTCTCAACTGTCGCCATATACATCCTCTTGGGGTAAATGGGCTTGGGTCCAGTAGTAAATAGATAAAGTAAAACATGAGATATACTTAACATTTTGTGTTATCGTAATTATTTTTAAATAATTTGTTTACCTGGAAAGACAGCTCCTGCTCAGCATTTGGTTTTCAGTCAGCTCCTGCTTTTTTTTTTTTTTTTTTTTTTTTTTTTTTTTTTTTTTTTTTTTTTTTTTTTGTTAACTCAGTTTTCCAGCTCAGTAGACAGAGGAACAAACCAAGACCAAACGATTTGCCAAAGTTCACGCAGAGAATCACTGGCTCATGCAGGATTTATAGGGAGATTTGCCCTGGCTTCAGTCAGCAATTCATGTTGTCTCTGTCTGGGTTTGCTCTGACACTAGGGGTTCCTGATTCAGCCTTGCTAGTTCATGAGACTTTCTCACGACTCTATTAATATTTGCTGTTTCTTGAAAAGCTGGCTAATTTCAAATTTGAAACTTGGCTTGTATGAATTAAGCTTTTAGTTATGGTGACAGTAGAGAAAAAAAATACCTTTGGATGAAAGAAGATTGGAGTATCTTCTCCATGCTTAGAAACTGGAATAGAAGTTTCTATTATTTTAAAATCTTCCCTGACTTCTGAGCTTGGGAAAATAACATCATGTCATGTGACTGCTTGGGTCTCTCTTGCTGTTGAGTTGCTCATACTTCTGAGTTTTCCTGTCTCTTGTATCCCCAGTGCTGTGAATTGCTTTATTCCCTTTCTTCTTGACACCTAATTCAAGGATGTTCTACTCTTCTTTTACAATTATTCTTCAGTTTTGAATTGTACTTTTCTTGATAAATTAAAAAAATAGGGTAAAGGGTGTAGCTTTTTCAGGTTTATAGTATTTTAGGTTTATAGTATTTTTTAGGTTTATAGTATTTTTTTCTACTTAAAAGGCTTCATATTTCTCTTTCACTCACAGATTTCAGAAAACCTTCAACCCCAGACAAGACTGTCATGATATTCAGGGATACTAAGAACTTGCTAATCCCTTGCTGTCTATGAGATATACAGCTACTCAGAACTTCTGAAAGTAAGACAGTGAGCATGGTGTATAGGACCAGACTTAATGCAGGAAGCCAGGCAGCTTCAGCTATCAGTATGACAGAGATCCCCATGCAAAGACATAAGTTTTTGACAAAGATAAGGGGATAGAGTTTAAATTGAACCTTACAGCAACAACTATTTTTGGTTTTAAGCAGGACTGCACTGAGTTACATACAGATTTTGGCTCAGTGTCTATGCAAAATATACCAGCAGGCCTGAAACTGCCTGTTTGCCCTGTGAACATTGCATAATAACCTTCCATCCCTCTTGCTTCATGTAAGCAGACCTTAACATCCCTGCAGTGCTAACTGCCTAGTACTGCATGTAATTATATACAGAGAATTATCCCTACACTATGATTAGCCAAATGCATTCATATGCATGTGAATTACTCTTTGTGCTGACACAGTGAAAGGCTGGAGGCCACGTTTTACTCAAGGGGATGGAGAGGAATGTGCTTGTGTGGTCCTCCAGAGTATCCCACTAATGGGAATTGTACTTGCATCTTTTCTTTCTGAAGCAGGGAGAGCACCTGGAGCTAGAGATGGGCACTGGGCATCTGCCTTTTGAGCACCATCAGCTCTCAGATGCATGGAGCTGTATTAGAAGCTGCATGTTATGTTGCTGTGAATGTTTTAAATATATCTTTTTTCTTCTTATGCCTAGCAGTATCCCTACGAGGGTCCTCAGCCTTGTAATGTCACAAAACAGTAATGCAAATGGGAGGGACTGAGCTGACAACCAGTGCTGTGCTCAGTGGGTGGCTGATTATCTGCAGCCCTGTGGATGTGGTGCTCTGGTCTCAGAGATCTCAGTGTGGCCATCTGCAGAGCCTGAAGAGACAAATATGGATGTGTAAGGTCCTGAAACATCTGGCAGACCTGCGAAACTTTGCTTGTGATACTAGGGAAGGGCTCGCTGCTTTTGCTCCACACAGCTTCTTCTTCCTGTTCATCTCACGCAATATTTAACCTCTTATCCAGAGTGAGAAGGAAGTATTTTATTTTTGGAAAGCAAATATATCCTCCTCCTGCTATACAGCTCCTAGAGAGAAGATGGCATGGAGAGCTATTGCACTTCCTTGCCCAGGAGGTGACACAGGATGATCCTTCTGAGAGTCTACAGGGCCCTGGAAAAAGAAACTCTTCCCTACTGGGAGTCCAAAGCTGTCCTCTGGGGCTGGTAGCTGCTACTTGTATGACTTCTGCCTCTATGTCCACATGGTATCTGCAGGGCTGTGAAGCTCTTGCTGGATTTTCTGTTAGGTAGAACATGCAAGGAAGGGGAGGAACTTGCAGGTCTGATCCGGGGTACTTCTCACAGGGAATTAAGGAATGTGAAGCTTTTTCAGAGTATGATGGTCTTCTCATCTGAATTTTAAGTCTTGAGGCTGTTCACTGATGTGGGAAAAAGTAGTTGCAAACTAAACAAAGCTCTTTCACATTTTAGCACAACTATGACCGTGTGAGGAAGACTGTGGTGGCACTGCTGGGTTGTGTGGCAGAAAAGATGCTGCTGGGTTTGCATCTGCTGGAGCTTTATGACTGCAGATCACTCTGTATGAACAAGCCCAAGGAAACAAGCCCGTCTTCATGAAAGTGCTGAAAGTCTGCAATAATTTTGAGCAAGTTGCACAGCTAATTTAAATTTCCCCAATAAGTGTTTTTTTCCTGGGTCTCTTCCTTTACAGAGTAGTGAGGCTAGGGGTTCACAGTTAAAGGTTATTAAAATATTAAGTATAATTTTCTGCTGCATTTAACTCTTCGCAAAGAATGTGCAGGATATGGCACGCAATGTGAAATATAAATACGTGTATTGCAGGGCAAGCAACTTCTCTTAGGAGATGGTGATCCCTCAATTATGTGCCTGGGGGATATGTCTTTGAATTAAAAGCTTGGGATTTTTTCTTTTCTTTTTGGTCCACCCTTGCTAATTACTAGACTAATCAGCAGCAGCCAGCTATTACAGGCCGGAGAGAAAAAGGGAAGTTTGTAGGTTTCAGGCATATCAACCAGATCTGTGTAACTTTGTTGGTTTGGAAAAAAATCAGATGCAAGAAAGGTGCTGAGCATACAAACACTGATCTGTATCAATTGATGAATGCTATAATGTCGCAGGTGCATAAGAGAGATTTGCAGCCAAAACAAATAAATACTCCCAGAATGAAACCTTTCCTTGTGCGCCAGCTCACTTACGGCACTCTCATGTGGTTCTGTCCAAGGAAGCTTATCACAACACAAACCACAGAGGACTGGGCTTACTGGGCAGGCAAGAAATCCTGGGCACCTCCAGCAGTGATGCTGGAATGAGACCAGCTGTGCCAGCGCCCGTAGTTGTGCAGCATGATGGGTGTCTTGAGCTTCTTGCAGGAGCCACAGGCAAGAGCCCTCTGCATGGCTAGCAGCTCCTGCCTCCGTATTCTGCCACAACACAACATGCCTGCCTCTCTCCATCCTCCTTCTCAGCAGACAGCATGGGGGCACCATGGCAGAGCAGGGTCTCTTACACCTAGAGTGGACCCATTAGCACTGTCACACTTCGCAGCTCTTGGTCACCCTCTTTGACCATTTTTCCCTCACCTTCTGGACACTGATTCTCACCGGGGCTCCTTAAGCCTTTCTCCAAGAATAAATTATCCACAACTAAGTTCTTGCAATGTAAAAAGAACTGAGAAAATATTGAATGTTCTGGAAATATGGACAAATTAAATCAGTGAGAGAAACAGACCTGCAAAATAATATGATTTATGTTATTCATATGATTATTCTTATGTTCATTTACTTTCTCTTTAAAGAGACATAGTTATTTCCCTAAGGGTCTCCTTCGTATATGGTAAGAAAAGAAACAGGTGATTTTTGTAGAGTTAGTTTAATGTTGTCCTTGTCTGGATTAGTCCTGTGCAAAAACTTCACAATTGCACTCAATAATACAAGCAGAATTAGTGTTTTGCAGATTTTGATGAGTCAATATTTCAATAAGAACAAGTCAACTCCCTTCAATTTACATATTAAACACTGAAGGGAAATGGGTGTCTCTAGTGTGTCCTAGATCCACTGTACAATGAGCTTCTCGTATGATGACAGTGAAAGAACTAGCACATTTCTGTTCATGTTTTCACCATGAGCTCCCATAGACAACACTCTTATAGGTAAATATATTTTGGAAAGCATCTCCCTTTCCATGGGCTCTCTCTCACACTTGGAGCTCAACCTCCTTCTCCCTCCAGACCTTGGAGAGGCCAAAATAGAAGCACATCAGTGAGATAGTCTTCCCTCTCCATAACCACCCTTGAATACCAGAGTGGCTTTTGGAATAGCTCTGGTTTTGTACAAGTTTAACGCAGTTTAAATAGGACTGTGATTTTCAACATCTTTTTTATTCGTGATCCCTGGATAATGTGCCCCTATGTGGCAAAAAGACATTTATTTAGAAATAGGCTTGTTTTTCTCAATGGCTTTTCCTGGATCATGTAGGGAGGAGAGCAGTGAAAAGCTACTGGAGGTGTTTGTTGTTGCAGAAGCGGTAGACAGGATGAGGTGGTACTGCTCTGTGTTATCTTTTTCATTTATTTGTTTTGGGTCTAACTCAGCTAGCATGTGTTCAGGCATGCTGTTTTGCTGCATTCGAGGGAGTTTATGAAGGCTTTTGCTCAAAAAAAGACAGTGGGCCTTGTTGCAGGAGTTGTATTAGTTGCAAAAGTTTGCTTGTTCTGGTGGCCCATCAGAAGCAGGTTTACAGGGAAAATGGCTCCCAGGCAACTACTGCAGATGTGAGCCAAGACACTGGAAGGAAAGTATGCTTGAATGCCTTCTGAGCACCAGTCTTCCAGGTGGAATATTTCTATGCATATAGAGAATCATCACGGTACTTCTGAGGAGATCACCATCAAATCCTCTGAGGGTTGCTTAGCATAGCACTGTTGCAGGACCAGGAATTGAATGCGATTTTCCTTATGGGTCCCTTCTAACTCAGGATATTCTGTAATCCCGTGACTCTGAAAACAGAAGTCAAGTGCCAGGAAAAGGAATGGTGATACTTGTGGAGAGTTCATTTGGGAAACAATGAGCATCTCAGCAAACAGTTAGAAAAATGAAGTCTGCCTGTGTATTGTTACAGGGCCTTTGCCCTTGAGTCCAATTCTGGTCTTTACTGCAGTGCTGAGCTCCCACACCTCCAACTGATTCCTATCCAGGAGCTTCAATCTACTGGAAAAGAAGAGCTCCCTAATGCCCAGCCAAGATAGTAGTTCAAAGCTGATTGCCTGCCATCCAAATGTAAAACAGCCACTAAGTTTTGTATCTTGAATTTTCTACTAGCCTTTGGCAATTTTATTCTGTTCATTAAAACAAATGCAATGCATCACTGACCTCAGTAACACCCACAGTGAGGTCTGACCTGAGTTTACACAGTAAGTAGAAGTGGTGGCATTCATTTGTAAGATTTCAACTGCATCCTTCATTCCAGGACTAAGCACATCTGCAACATCCACAGTATCTTATAAACCAGTATCCTTGCCAACAATGTTTCCACCCTATTGCCTTAGACCAACTGGGCAAATTCAGAATGCAGTTACACATACAAATGCTAAAGGCAGGAGGCTGGGAAGTACCCTCTGGCATCCTAAATACATGAGCAGTAAATGCTGGGAGTATGAAAGGAAAGCAAGCAGGTTTGTATGCTCTTTCTCACTGGCATTTCTAACCACTGTCACCATCGGAGACAACACTGGGATAGGTGAGTGGTAGGCCTGATGCCACTGGGTTTTTTGCATGTGGTCTTATTTCTTTCCTGCTGGGATGTTCAAGGTGCAGCTTATGCAGCTCAATGCAGCTCTGTGTAGAGATACTCAAGGTCGCTATGGACTTGTCCCTCCTGTACCCAAGGTAGTATGTGCTCTTTCGCTCACATCAAACAACTTTCTGGTACCCAGGCTGGCTTTCACAGAAAGCAGAGATGAAAGCAGCCCTTCTACTCAGCCCTGCACAGCTGCAGCTCCACCCAGAGAGAGCACCTGCTGCCAGGGTTGCCCAGACTTCTGGGCTACCATCTGAAGATCAACATGGCCCCGAAAGGCGGTGCAGAAGTGAGGTCTCCAGCTGTGCACACCAGGAAAGTGTCAGTTGTTCCTGAAGCCTATGGCTGTAAAATAAACAGTTGATATTTTCTGGAGGGAGTGTAAGTACACATGCCTGTCATGTGGCCAGATACCTAAAAGAGTCTTCCTATGCTTAAAACCAGGATAAAGCCTCAGAAATAGGAAAGTATTGCTCCAGAAAAGTAAAAGAAATTTTTCACTTTCAGTTCTGGGTCTAACATCACTGTGCCAGAAACACTGTTCTTCCCTAAGACAATGTTTCTTAAATTCCTCAGAGTCAGTTCTCAGACAAAGTTTTCTGTGCTGTGACCCTATCTTCAACAGCCCATAACTTATCTCTCCAACTGATCTGCTATCCCAATTCTGGTAGTGCTTGCAAAAACCACTAAAGATCTAGTCATCCAAAGAAAACTTGTCTGCAGATAATCAAGCCCATCCTGTTTATCAGCAAGCTGGCAACTGAGAAATGCAAGCACTTTCATCATCCTGCTTCCCAGTAGGATCTGCTCCTCCCTGGAGATTTTGACCCTTGGCTGAAAAGCTGCTTCCTCTTGCTATTCAACTGTGAAAGCAGGCAAAAGAAACCCCTGCCCACCTACCTAGAAGTTTTCCTCTGTGAACCCAGATTAAAGAAAACCCTCACTTTCCAACCCTCTCTGACATAACCCAATACAGAGGGGAACCAAAGCTGGAAGGTTTCCCACTCCTGCAATTCAGTGATCATTCAAGAATTAATTAGGCAATAAAGTAGAGGAGATTCAGCTCATTTGATCTAACAGTTTGCCAAGGAATGGTGGCTATGTCTCCATCTGATATACATACCTTGTAACTCAAGTACTGATTCCGTAGAGTCTCCAAAAATACATTAAAACCAGCTGTGAAATACAGTGCTGCCATAAACTAAATTAAAGAGAAAACTCTTTTGAAACCTTAGCCTAGAAAAGCATTAAGAGATCATCAGGTCTGCTTTAAATAAGACTATTTATGTGACTGTCAGAACCATAAGCTGTATATAATCAGAAGTCAAAAACCTAGGACAGTCAGAGGAATCTTTGAGCTGCCTATGTCTGTATGGGAACAAATGGAGAAATGCCTGTAGTCCAGCTGGAGAATGAGCTCTGCATTAAAATTGCTAGAAGAGAAGTTTTTGAAAGAAATTCAGTCATCTTACTGGAGTAATTCTCTGAACCCACTGTAATAATTTCTTGCAAGTACAATACTCTTGCAAAAAGGGTATTCAGAGATTCTCTTCCAGTATAAAGCAGTCTCCTAACAGTGAAAACTGTTGTTGTTCTGTTAATGACAGCAGCTAAAAAGCTCTTTGTCTTTTCAACACTGTCTAGTACTTACCACTGGAATCAACTTTGCACTTAACAATGCAGAGATTTCCACTGACTTCAACAGCACAGAGTCAGGCCTAAAAGTAGGTGAAGGCTGCCAGTATCTGAGGAACCTACTCCCTGCAGTGGAGATATTCACTGCATTTGGGGAGATAAGATGTACTGGCCAGGACGCCGCTTTCTTTTGCTCCCTACAAGCAGTTTCTCACAGATGCAGGCATTTCTACCTCCTGCTGCATCTTGAACTCCGGGGTAGCCAGGAGCTGCTGCTTCTCACATTTTTCTTTCCATTTGACATCTCTGCAAAATATCGCTTTCCAAAGGTGGGTTTTGTCACATCCTACCTCTTGGAAGCAGGACTTGTGAGAGGAGAGCCAGACTGAGCTAAAAGGTTTGCAAATCATAAGTTCATAATATTATTTTCAAATAATAGTTCTGTAAATCAATACCCTTGAAAATTCCTCTGGAAAGTGACGAGAGCTGGTTAGGCTGCAGATGTTAATCAGTGTTACACATCCCACCACTACACCACCAACTGACCTCAGTTATGCAGTTCTTAACTTCTTAACACTGACATGAAATATTTTATTATGTTTGGAAGGACTTTGTGGTCTCAAGAACACATTGTGCACTGGCATAAGAAGAGACTCCCCTTTAGCATGTTTCAAGATGTTTAGTATCAGTGATGGATAACTTCTCAGGGTGGAGATGAATCAACAATGTGCATTTGTTATCTCGTTCATATTTCCACGTTGTTCAGCTTCTTTGTGAGACTACGGGGAAATGTTAACAAATTAGTTGCATCCACTGCTGAAAGGGATCATAAGAAGTGTTCTCAATCATCTGCCTTATATAGCTATTATGCATGGGAGGTTGTGTTGTGTTGTTTGCTACCACCTATTGTCTGTATTACCATAGCACTTATAAGCCTCAGAAACAGAGCAAGTTCCATTGTAGGAATTCCTTGAGAACACTAAAAAAGGCAATCAACAGTTTCAAAAACTCTGAGGTGTAAATCCTTGAAGACATCTTAAATGGAAAGCCAATATAACTCAGGTGTTCTCATCTCTTTAAAACTTTCACCTTTTCTCGGTAGGTGAAAGTATGACTCAGAAGCCTTTTTCTGCTCCTCTACTGTCCTTTCAAGTTATATCTTCAAGCCCCTAGATAAAGTTAAGCCTAAAACTGAATATGTATCTTTTTATTTCAACTCAGATTGCATTGTTGATGTGATGGTGCTACTTTGATAACATTGCAACATAGGGTCCATCAGATATATTGGAATCCGTGTCCTTCTAACTATCCTGCAATTAGATAAGCTTCAAGGACAGGAATTTTTCCAGAGGAGCCTGAATGCAGGCAGCAGATTTACAGATAATATTCCAGTGAAGTATAAAGCTCACCAAATGTGGTGTTCTGGACTGTGAGGCAGCTCTGTCAAGTTGGAACATATAATGTAATCACTATCTTAAAAAAATGTAAACGAAGCAGATTGTTGTCAAGAGACAGCCTTACTCTAAAGGCTTTATTCATCCTTCAGCTAGGTATGTGAGTGTTCAGGCTTTGAGTATAGTACTCTTTCTTCTGTTGCTACTGCTAGTGGGACTGGTTCAGTGCTTCATGTCTAGAGTGATTTTCCACCTTGTAATCCACAGACCTGTGAAAGACTGTTGGCTTCTTCCAGATGGAAGAGAAATATCAATAGGCTCCCACCAAGTTGGTCATGTGTATACATCTGCTGGAGGGTAGGAGGCTCTACAGAGGGATCTGGACAAACTGGGTCAATGGGATGAAGCCAACTGTATGAGGCTCAACTAGGCGCATGCCGGGTCCTCCACTTGGGTCACAACAACCCCATGCAACTCTACAGGCTTGAGGAAGAATGAGGAGGAAACCTGCCCTGTGGAAAATGACCAATGAGTTTTGGTTGAGAAGAAGTGGCCTCAAGTTGTACCAGAGGCGGTTTATAGTGGATATTAGGAAAAGGTTCCTCACTAGAAGGGCTGTTGAGCATTGGAACCAGCTGCTCAGGAGTCACTATCCCTAGAGGTATTTAAAAGATGCATAGATGTGTCAGCTGGGGACATGATTTAGCCATGGAACTGGCAGTGCTGGGATAACAGTTGGAATTTATGATCTTACGGGTGTTTCCCAACTTAAATGATTCTATGATTTTGTAAGTACAATTTCAGCTTTTGAAGATGGCTTGGGGCTTCACTGAAGTCAGTTCAGGAAGGCCCTGTAATTACTGCTAACCTCCTTAAGGACATGCACAAGTCTTCTCATTCCACTCTCCCTGGAAAAGCAAATCACCAGGCTCAGCATAACACCTGCCTTGAGTTTTCTGCATTTGCTGGCTAAGACACATGATTTCTTTTGCTCCTTATTGTTTATAGCAGAAAATGGAACACGAGGCAGGAACATTACCTTTTACAAGGGAAAAATTGAGAATCCAGAGTGATCTCATGACTGCAAAGCGAATCAGATGATAAGCCTGGGAAGCTTACCCAGCTATAATGGTGCCTTGTACCAATCAACAGCACAGGATTAGTAGGATTAAAGTAAATCTTATTTCTGGCCATCCATGTCTGAATTTCATTTTGGCATCTGGTCAACAAAGCAACCGCCTTTTGCAAGGTAGCATGACAAATTTCTTTTTCCATAAACATTATGGGGAAAAAAACATTCTCGAAAAGTCTGTGAAATGCTGTGTTATCTGTGAAGATGATGCTAAAATTAGAGCAGAACAAAATGTTCAACTTTTATTTTATAATGGAGTGCAACAGAAGCATATAATGAAGTCACAGGTTTACATCTGCTCAGCTGAGGAGCATTTTCTTTGTCTTTGTAATATACAACTTCTTATACCGCACCCAAGTTCTCCAGATAAAATACTTTGTACCACAAATAATGTTCTCTTTTGCACCAAGAGTTAACCACAAGTTAACTGTATTGGCTGACATACTTCTGTGTGTCCAATGCAATGGAGAAAAGAGGTTCATGTACATGAAAGGATGTGGGTAGGCATAAAGTGAAGGAACTGGTATTTTGCAGTTGCAAAGATGCTGAAATTGCAAGTATTAAACAAAGAATAAGGCTTTCAGCTACATGAGCATACTTTTTGAATGATCTTTGCCATCTTAAACAGAGAATCTGCTTCTAAAAATAACAGTTTAACTCTGATTCTTCATAGCATTAATTTCTCAGAATAATGACATTTCTTAAAATACCTCAGTGTTTTCGTGAAGTCTGGATCCCTATTGTGCTTGCAGCTGAGACTTTCCTCTTCAGGTACCAGATGGAGACATGCCCCGTACGCGGACATGTCCGAACCAGCACGGTGAGGAAGGCAGAGCTCAGTTCCAACTCAAGAACGAATGAATTGCGTTTTTCACGCTCTCCAGGTTCTCCTCTGTGCCAAGAAGTTGCTGACCTTGACAAATACTAATGGTTAAAAAATATACAAAACCTTTGTAGTAGGTAGGAAATGCCATATCTGCATTTCAGATGTCAACTTTGGTAGGACTGTTTGAAGCACTGAGTATGTACTCCCCGAAACAGACCTTTTAGCTTATTCCGAGTGAAGTGCTATTGAGGACAATTAACAGTGGTAGGGGCTGCTCCCTGAACTGTAAAAAGCTGAAGTTTATAATCTCTTCAGGTGGGGATTAACATCTTTATGTTTGGAAATACTACTAGAATATCTCTTTCCTTCTTCCTTTCCGATGCCAGGTGAAGGCATGAGCCATCTGCTCTCATTTTACAGACTGAAAGTTTCTGAGCTGTATGTTAGCCCCTGAAAGTGGCAGAACTCTGGTGGCATCTCTCTGCTTTATGGGAGCAAAAGATCTGACGCAGAATGCATGGTTGTTCTATTCTATTAAAACCATGCTTCTAAGAGTACACATAAGGGCTGCCTGCAACTCTATCTGTCCCCTGTGGTCTGAAGCTTGCTGCTGCTGTCCTCTGGAAACAAAGAGTATTAACAGCTTTTTAATCTGAATACAACCAGGTATAAAGATCATGCTGTTGAGAAACAACATGTCGCATAACACTGACTCTGCTCTCAAGGGGCATTTTCAGTTTTATGGGAGTTTTCGGTCCAGAATGGAAGCACTAAAGCAATTTTAGTAAAAAATCTAGTACCAACAGAGAATACTAGCAAATATTTTTTAAGGGGTGAAATTCAGGGCTCAGGGTGGTACTTATGAAGATACAGACCTACAGTAAAGTTCCCACAAAGCAGAGTCAAAGGGCCTGTCAGTCAGCTGGTACAAAAGCAGGCTGGCTACATAGAAAGGAAATAGTGCCAGTTTTATTTATTGCTTATCATTACTAAACAACTGAATCATTAAGCCACCAGGGACAAAGCTTCCAGTGCTTTGGCTGACTATTAGCTCCTAATATCAAAGATGTAATAAGGGGACCTTGGACAGTCATCTGGGGTGCCCCCAAGATTGGCTCAGTTGGTAAAGCATGGTGCTAGTAATACCAAGGCCGTGGATTGGATCCCTGTACAGGCTGTTCACTTAGGAGTTGAACTGGATGATCCTTGTGGGTGCCTTCCAACACAGATTATTCTGTGAAATTAGAAACAGTTCTTCTGTGAAAGGAAGGGTCTGACACCACTGAAGTAACTTGAGCTGTGCCACATGACACTGACACAATGTGGTGTGTCAGTGTACCCCTCCATGCACCTTTCAGTTCATGCTAGCTCAAATATGGGCAATCACTTCACAACTGCATTAAACTCTTGCTCTTACTGAGAAAACATTAGTACCAAGATGGGTGGAGAACAAAAGGGCAGGAGTGTGTGTTTAAATGCCAGTCCATTTCATGAACCTTTCCCTCCTTCTTCTGGGCCATTACTCCTTTGGTGCACCCCACTGTGGTTTTGTGTGCAGTCCTCTCTATACTGCACCCTGGAGGTCCTCTGCTTTTCCATTTCTACTAAAAGTAAAGGCAAGTTTGGATGAAAAGGCTTTGCTTGTGAAATGTGATACCCAGGACTTGAAGGTTTCAAAGTTCCACTGTCAGGATAGAGTGCGGCTAGTTGACTTTTGTAACTCCTTATTCCATGACCACAGCATTCTGGGCAAGCCTTGTCCGAAGTCAAACACGTCCTACCCTCCCATCTTTTTTTTCACTTCTTTGTTATGCATATAGTGTTAATTACCTGATAATTTACTTCCTACAGACCACACACCTTGCCTTTAACTAGGATTCACTTTGACTGTTGATGTGAACTACTCCAATCAAATTCCAATACATTTGCATGAGCTGTATGGATTATGCCTGGTGTTTTCAGGATGTGTTTGAACTTCTGTAGAAGAAAAATCAGAGGCTATTCTTCAACAGTGACCCCCACTGGAGAGTAAGCCTTAACCTTTGTTCTCCTCATCTAAGGTATTAAATTAATTATGGAGAGCAAGATAAGTAGCTCTCAAGAACAATTTATGCTTTAGTAACTCTTTTCATGTAACCTAAGACCTTATACTTGATCAGCAATGTAGCAGTGAATTTTTAATGTGTTCTGCACATGGATTTTTCTGAATTGCCATTTCAATTTGATTTTACTTTACAATGCTCGGTGTTGTATGCTTGTCAAGGCAGACTCGTAGGACTGGAATTCTGTGTCTAGTTTTGAAGTGAAAACAATATTGTTGAGACATTTTGCCTGTGGTAAGATTTTAAGTATTGTGACAAATGTTAAAATAGTAACAAATACAGGTAAAGTTGTAAGAACAAGGTTGAAAAAAAATGTACTTCTTTCCTCATACTTCTTCCTCTTGATTATCAAAGCTTTTTTTGAATAGAAGATTACTTGCAATTCCAAAAGTAGCATAGCCCTAAATATTCCGGGTGCTGCATCACTCTTTTGAAGAGCATCCTATCACATTCTCCAGTCAACAGCCTCACGGCAACATCATTGCCCCTGCACAAAAGAGAACCTTGTGTGGGTAGCATGGGCTATACTGTAAGGAACCAGAGGGAGTCCTCTCAGTTCTTATTCAGATGCTCAGAACATTTTTATTTGGCTGTATACAGCCTTGGCTGCTGTCAGGCTAGGTGCAAAACAGAAAATATTCCTAACTAAGCAAATGTTTTCATTAAAGCAGCAATAAGCACACATCATTTGGAAACTAAAATTGATAGCAGACACCACAGCAGCCATGGAGAAATCCACATAAAATTCATAGCTAGTACTTCAAATACAATAGGCTAGGGCTAAGGCTAAGGCTAAGAATCTCAGCATAGTTCTTAGAGGTACTGTCATTCTAGTGAATGAACGGGGAAGTGTTCTCTTGTTGAACGTAATGGGTGATGAGTAGATGCTACACTGCCTTCAAAAAACTTTCCATGCAGCAAAAATCATACATCATGAATCAGTGCTGCCTCCTTTAAAATGGCTATCCTATTTACTTTTCCTATCTACTTACACTGGGTAAAACCAGCAAGGTACTTTATAACCACTGTGACCTTTATAATTCACTGCGGCCACTCTATTTTCTAACACTTCCCCTCATATAGCTCATCCTCGCTCAAAATCTTACAGAGGTCGTTCTTTCTCCACCTTCTAGATGTGAAGAGCAAGAGACTCCAAGAAGTTTACTGGAAACCCTGACAACACTAGTCTAATACAGAAAGTGTTGAGGTATATCGTGAGCATATCCTCCACCAAAAGGGAGATACTGGGGCCCAGATTCATTCCACCTGACTTTTGATACTGAGTTTATAACTGAGACATCCAAGCTAGGAAGACAGTGCTTCTATAAACCAGGGGCAGATAAGGGCAGCAAGACTCTGCTCTTAGCAAGAAGAACAACTCGCAACATCAAGTAAAGAGTAAGTACAAGGGCTCTGGATACCTTTCTTATGTTTATAATTACAGTTAGGAGACTCATGTTATGATCAGAGTACCACCCCAACCATGTTTTTTTTTCTGCAGCCTCTCTCCTCCCTTCTTACCCTATCTGCCTTCAATGGCCTCTGCCCACAGGGAATAGTCTGTGTCAGGGTCAGGGGCAGATCATGCAGAACACCAAGCATTTATTGTCACCTGAAGGAAAATAAATGTGTGCAAAAGAAATGAGAAGTTTAATAACTTTTACAGCTATGCTCAGATGCCCTGCACTCAAAATGTAGCCTTTTTATTTCCAGAAACATTTCACTTACTAACTTCTAGGTTATTTTTCTTTGAGCAATAACTCCATAGCACCCAAATTGTTTTAAACCTCTTTTCTAACAAAAAAAATATTAAATCTCCTGAGCCCTCTTGCTCTCTGAACAGTATTATATCGGATTAAACTTTTCAGCAGGCATTTTGACACATCTGCACAAATGTCAATAAAACTAGAGCAATAAGGGCCAACAAAAGATGCTTTTGAAAATCAAAACACTTATGCAATAGCAATATGGATTTATGTGGGGTTTTTGTCAGTGTTTGGGTTTTTTTTGTGGCAGGGTGGAGGCATGGGGGTTGCCGCAGCTCTCCCAGCCAGTTCAGGGACCTCTAATTAAAAATATGTATTGGAAAATACGTAGTTACTCTAGGTGCAGAATTAAAACAGACAAGTCAAATATTCATTTTTGAACCAGATTAACTTTTCAATGTGATATCTTTTGTCTCTTTTGTGGAACATACATACATGGCTCTAACAATTGTAACTGTGTCACGTTTTCTGTTAGGTATCAGCACTTTATACCTGGTACTGTGTATGGGGACGAAATACAAGCCAGAGAATGGATTTGTGAGCAATAGGAAAAGCAATCTCCTACAAGCATATTCAAGTGCCCATATAACATATTCAAGACCTCAAAAACTCTTCAAAGTACTTTCTAGAAGACATGTGCAAAGCACTCAGTAAAGTGGTAAGATTTATTGTGTCCCTCTGACATTTATGACTCCTAATACACACAGACACGGGTTTATACCATTAATGTTAGAATTAATGAGCTCTCATCATCTCTTCTCTACAAGT
This sequence comes from Empidonax traillii, assembly GCF_003031625.1. Classification (NCBI taxonomy): domain Eukaryota; kingdom Metazoa; phylum Chordata; class Aves; order Passeriformes; family Tyrannidae; genus Empidonax; species Empidonax traillii. Next base: position 262,063 of record NW_020955798.1, read on the forward strand.
TGTGAACTTCAGTTGTGTTGTAGTTTGAATATTATACACCTGAATGTCTTCGTTGAATTTATAAGCAATCTTGTTCAGATTATATCTGAAAATTAAAACCTACAGAACAACTCTTTGGTTTTCTAGAAAATGGGAATAAATTTCCTTGTAAATTTTGCTGCTAGTCCATCATCCCTTATTCATTCAGGTGCTCCTTTTCAGTTTGCTACCTACTAAGGGCATCTTACGCTCAGTTATTTGACTTCAAGCAACTGGTTACCATGGAAACAGCAAGACATTAGCTTTAGGCATCTTTTGGGCCAAATTTTAGGTGGCAGTCTCAGTGGAAAAATTGTCATTGTTTTAAATCAAAGCCAAAGGATCTCAACTTAACAAAGGATTTGAGACAGATGTGGCTGCCCTTGTCTCTTTTGATAACCAGGGAATGCTAGATCATGGAGGAGTTGGAATTAGCCGTAGATAGAGCAGGCAAAACCACACTAAGGACCTTTTAAAGAAGATCTTAAAAGAGACAATATGTCAAAGCATATCCATACTGATGTAAGCAGGTGTGGAGCGGTGTTTGTTTACATGTTGTTTTATTTGTGTAGTTGTAGATGTTGTTTCCACTGTATATTACATTGTCTTTTATAATACTGATAATAGCAAGAATTAAAGTATTATTTTTCCTACTTAAAAAAAACCCAAGAAACCATTATCTTAACAGACTTGCTTTCTCAGTAAAGACATATCGCTTAATGCAGTTAGAGTCTCCTGAAATATTACTACATTTCAGTACATGTAAGAGTGATCAGGGACAGCACTCAGGCTGACTTGAACAGATGGAACTGTAAGTCTAGTTGGGATGTTTTTTGTGCATTACCAAAACTCTTTTAACACTGTCTAGTTTCTGCACCTGCAGGAAATACTGTGTCATCTGCCAAAACCCAAATTTCAAGGATTAGCTAATAACATCTTCTTTGAAAAAGAGAGCTGATTCTTAACCAGTATCCTGAGTCTTTGAAGTCTCCATAATCTATTTTCCCTGGTTGCTTTTAATGAGCCTTTGAATGTTACTCTGCAATTTCTTTTTTTTTTTTAATTTGGTGGGGGAAGGGAATATGCACTCATTTTTCTCCAAAGAATTTAAAAAATTCATTATTGCAAATAACATTCATAGTGCCAGAACACTAAGTTATGCAGCATCCTTTGAGTGCATCTATGGTAAATAAATCACAGCTTTGCTGGATTCTCCATCCTAGAGATTAATGAGATGTAGAAGAAAATCCCAATTAACTCATATCTAACTTTGAGTCTCTTTTTTCTTCATGTAGGCCAGCTATCAGTGGAGTTTCTTCTCACTCTCTTTGGCATCTATTCTATTCTCTGCACTACTCTAAATGACTACATGTATGCCTATGCCATGGTTTCAACCATGATTACAAAATTAGCACAGCTGATGCTAAACTAGTTACCTTTGGAATCTATAACAGGTAAGGAACGGCAGCAGGGAATTCAGATGTGACTTTTATGTTAGGCTTTTACAGCGGGTTTTACAGCTAAATTGTGGCTGATACTAAACTGGCAAGTTCACTGATCTCCACTGCCATGTCTCAGTCCTTGCTCTGAGTAAATAGCCTGGCTTGTCTAGCATAACTCTCCACTGAGCTTGCCTGATTTACCTCGGTAGCTCTTTTGATTCCGGGTAATATATATGCCTGAATCTCACCATCAACTAGACACAATTTTCCCAAAGCTGGACAGCCGCTGCTCACTCTGGCTTGAAGCCCACTGCCAGGAATACACTTGTAGACACGTGCTGCGGTTGCTGCACACCTCTCCTTTCCAAAGCTTGGAGGGCTCCCATCTCACACAGCTTGGCTGCCTCCAAGACACATCCCAGCTGAGGTTACCAGGGTGGGGGGAAGGAGAAGGAGACATTGGTGGGAGGCTCAGCCTCATGAACCAAGGCTGCATTTGTACATCGGGGCTGTGGACTTGACTCCACGTTTGTGTTCCTGAGTGCTAAACCTCCCTCTGAAGGCTGTTGCTCCTGGCAGCCCCGGTCTCCCTCCCCACTTCTGTGCGACCACAACCACAGACTCTCTGCTGACGCCTCCAGAGAAGAGAGAACAGGCCCCAGCCTGCTCAACTTCTTCATTAGTGCTGCTGGAAGCCATAATTAGATAATATGAGAGGGTTTTCCTCTTGCCAGCAGACAGACTTAATGTACAAAATCTGAAGTAATAATTTTCAGCATATTGCAACTCAACTGTAAACAGTTGAGTTTCTGTACACAAGGGAAAGAAGCCATTAGGCAGAACACAGAAAGAGTAGATATAAAGGTGGGCAGCTGTATAATAGCTCTGTTTATCCTTAAAATAAATGCAGACCCTAAAGACATTACGTTATTTAACATGTTTTTGTATTTGTTTCTAAAACACCAAAGATACCTTTTCAGCTTCTCTATCATATTTTTCTGGTTTAAGAGCAGATGACTAATTATGGTTCTATAAACGCTGTTTTCCTTTGGAATAGTAATCCCTTACTTCATCAGAATTCTCCTATTATGGTACATTTTCAGAGCACTTAGAATATTACTTGTTGTTAAACAAAGCAGGAAGCCAATTTGACTGGCCATGATGAGACCACAAGTGGTCTCTAACTAAAAATGATTTATATCAGATGAAGATTCTTCTTAAAAGCTGGGCCACCGGCCCTGCATCCAGCACTAGTACTGCCACGTGGAGGAACTATTCAGCCTGCTCAAGGATATGAACCAGCCTTTAGTGCTTTATGGCAAGAGTTAAAATATTAATGTTAAGGGTGCCTTTCCCTTGTTGGTGGAGGGTTGGAAGCACTGCCAAGCCACTGAGCATAAAACTACACTTATTGCCTCCGTTGTGGACAAAGACATGGAAGAAGGAATTAGCCCACCTACAAAGTAATTATGTATCTTTTGTTATTTTGATTTCTTTCAAAATCAAAGAGTTACTCCTGGCAGAGAAAATTTTTCTTAATGGAAATCGTACAGCTGGAAAGACTACGTGCAGGGTAGCATGAGCTTTCCCATTTCCTTACCCCAGTGGTATTCAACTCTGATTTGCTCAACTTTGGGTATTTTGGACCTCTGGAGCACAGGTTTTCCAGTAATTTAAACATTTGCCACACTGAGCTGAAATATGGCCTGCACACTGTAGGCCAGAGCTTGCAATCCCCTAATGTGCTCTCTCTCATGAGTTTGGAAAGGTGAAACCAACCTGATTCACTCGTACTCTTCCTCTGCTAGAATCTGTATCAAAGAACCCAACACCAGGAGCTTGGCTAAAACCCTGGCAGAGATGCTGCCAGGAAATCTGTGAGGTGGTCCAATCCTTCTCTTTCAGAACAACCATTGTGCTTGGCCCTCCGAGCAGCATCCAGAGCTGAGTGAGATAAGGTCATGCCACAACACAGAAAGGTATAGGCAGGTGAACATCCACCCCACCCAACCAAACTGAAGTTTCCCGCCTCTGGCAGAAGCAATAGAAAGTGCGGAGGCTCTGACCTGACCTGGCCTTTCCCAGAGTATCTCCCTCAGCTCCTCACCATAAACATAAGGAGTGGAGGTGACATTTCACTGAGCTTGACTTGGTGACTTGAACCGCAGGCTGGATTAGCACGAGAATACAGAAACTTTAAATTACTTTCACATTAGACTGTATGATAGAGAGTTTGGACATGTTCAGCATGCAATCTGCACGTGCCAAATTATTTTGGAATGTGTAAAAATGTGTGTTGTTAATACTGAATAAATGCTCATCTGTTGATGATGGGGTTTTCACCTTCTGTTCTCAATAAATCTTCCTTTCTCTAGACTAGTGTTGCTCCCACTGTCCTGATACAGGCAAAATGTCAGCTGAGGTCAGATGAGTCCTGAATCAAGACTGCAAACTTGGCTTGATGTGCACAAACTGCCTGATGCCAGCAGGCAAAATTAAAGAGAACAGCGAAAATATCCACAACGTAGGTTAAACCCCCACTGTTATCAAATTAAGTGCAATTAAGAAGTCAGAGCAACAAAAAGGGTGGATGGATCTCACACTGGAAGTAAAACATCATCTTTCTTCCTTCTGTTTTGCTAGAATGGATTACATTTCTTTGTAAAGAACACAGTTCATTCTTGTCTGCTTCTTTTTTATTGTGTTTTATTAAGATGTAACCTCCTGTGTTAACTTCTTGTCATCCTGAATGTTCCTACTTGAGACTCTAGAGGTTGAATTAACACTTCTCTGCATAGGCTGGAGACAGGCATCACAGCACACCAGCTGAGGTCACTGGCAATTTTGCCCCAACTGAGCTCTCCTATGTAGAACAGAGCCTGAGTTTAGTTTAAAAGCTTTGTCTTCTGAAGAAGGACCCGCCCGCCCTTTCCAAAAACAGAGTGGCACAGCCTGCATGGTAGAACCTAGTTTCCCTGAAGTCCAGCTCAGAGCTGGAGGCTGCTCCAGTGACACAGTTACTCTGCTGTGTTGTGTCCTGGTATGGAGTCTCAGAAAGATATCCCAGCTGGCTGGGACATAATTCCCCTCTTCTGAGACATCAAACCAAGCATCAGTGTTCTCTAGGATAATGATGTGAATACTTACACCTGTCATATTAGAGCTTTACATGTTTAATCTTTTAGAGCTTTATGTGTTTAATGTTTTTTAGGGGATCCTGAAATTTGCCAGCAATTCCCAACTTCATTTTTATCTGATCTTGGATTTGTTGCGCATTCTTAACAACTATTATTTTTAAAGGCTTAAACAGGTTTGTTTTTTGATTCCTTGTCATCTCCTCATGCTAGCAGTCAATAGTATGTATGAATATGAACTAATATTGATATCAAAGGAAATTACAGCATTTTCTGCTCAGGGGAATGCTCCAATGAGGCTTTTTTCTGACTAGCAATGTCAGGTAGTAGTGATGGAAAACATTCAGTAGGTGTGCACTTAACGCGAACTTGCTATAGAGATTAGGAAGTTTCCCTATTAAAACAGACATTTCTTGCTAATAAAATTCAATTAGCATGTCAGCCTTGACTTCAGGCACATTTTAAAGGAAGTGTCAATTTAATAATCACTCTTCAGTTTGAAATGTCATCCCTACTCTGATTACAAGTAAACTCTTTAACAACTATAATTAGGCGAGTTTGGAGAGAGGAAGTTAGTTTGCATGTGTTTAATTCTGTTTTGCAGCACCATGTGTAGTCCAGTTATTCCTTTTGCTACAAGTACATACACTACTGCAGGCCCTGCATTTTCCCCACTTAAACCAGTGATTAAATCAGTGGGGTCATAGTTCAAGAGTGAAAAGGTTTATGGCAATACAAATATTAACAACTACCAGAAAGAGCATTACGAGGCTGGATCAGGGTAAGCTGGTGACAGCACATGAGTGCTTGGGGAAATGCAGCTGGGCAGGAGAGAGATTAATGCAGAGGAACACTCACCATTCTAATGCCTGTACGCGTCGTCACCCAGAGGTGTGAGGAAGGTTAGGAAACAGCTCTACTGGAAATAATAAAATTCTCAAAAAAAAAAAAGGAAAAAGTGAGTAAATAGGGTGATCAGGCCCAGAGAACATGAGAAAATTCCGACTGCGCAACTTTAGTGGTGATGGCAACTCTCTTAAGAGACTTGTGGTCTCTTGCATGCGCTATACATTTGTATAGCTGTTTGTGCCAATAAAGTCACAGGGAAGCAGGAACCAGAAGTAAGATATTTGTGTCAGTACATCAGCACTGTGGCCTTCACTGAAGGAGGAAGTCATTTCAGTGTCCTGGACATACTGTCAATATCTGAATTACCAGCCTTTTGCCTCACTAAGTCACTCAAATTTAGGGACTCTCTTCAGCAAAATATTTGTCAGTAAAATCTTAATGTCCCATGCTGTGGACAAAATTTTAACATTTACCTGCTGAAACAAACTGGCAAGACTGAAAGTCCTAAATGACTGGGTCCAGACTCAGAGGGAACTGCCCTAACTGCTACTTTCCTGCCTTATGGGTTTTCACCTCTAATATGGCCTTGGTGTGATCAAAGAATGTCACTGCTGGGTCTAAGTGCAGAATGGCAGCTGAGTATGGAAAGGACTTTTTGAAAAAGAACTATTTTGCTAGCCTAAGTGGGTATAGGTTTGGGAATGCTCTGCCTGTGACATCTTTGCTGAGAATAAATACGTGATATACTTAGGGCGGACTAACATCAGCAATGACAGATTCCACATTATGGCCAAAAGGCCACAACTTCATTAATATGATGCCTAAAGGCACCCTCCTGACAGCTGTGGAAAGAGGAGGAAATGACAATAGCCTACAGCACTCATCAGCCTCTCCTCCCTTTCTGGCACAGCAGAGCAAGACATAGTGCAGCAGGCCAGAGAAGCCCTGCCAAACCGGGTGAGATTGCCTAATCCCAACTCTCTGCTTCCTGCAGCTCACTGCAGCAGGAAACCAAATTCCTTCTCATCTGCCAGCAGTTCTGCCCTCTGTCTCCATGGCCAGGAACATCCCCTAGCTGTTGCTGCTGTAAAGTCACACCTCAGCCAGGCTATCATCAGCCCATGTGAGACTGGGGATGAGTACAGCACTGGAGTGGGGATGGGAAACTGCTAAGCAGTTACTGTGGGCTATGACCAGGTGCCTGCTACCATCAGCAGCACAAGTGAGAGATCAAGTAGAACCTTTCTTTTACTGTTAGCCCATTCTTCCACTCTCATATTGTATGTATCTCTAAAGGAATCCATTGTGCAGTCTTTCGCTGCCACCAGTGAAAGCCAATGTTATCCATAGCAGCATCCCAACCTAAATTTACAGCTACTAACACAGGAAAGATAGCTCATGCACATGCAAGAAAGCAGTACGGTGCAACACAATTTTTTTTCCTGTCATAAATAAATACACAAAGAATCTTTTCACATATTTATCTCTGTTCATGACTGATATTCTTTCTGACACATCTCAATCTTTGAGGTCAGCAAGGGCTTGTTGAAATCTAGTGATGCGGAAGTTTGGTCCAGGCTGATTTGTTCTCAAATTAATACTTGGGTTCTTGAGGTTTAAATCCAAATGAGGGAAGCTATCCCCCCTGAAGTCAGTGCAGAGGGACCGACCCCTCCGAGGGGCACTTCAGAGCTGAGACCCAATGTTAAACATTCAAAATCCCCCATGGAAGACTTTTTTCCTCTCCTTTGGCTACAAGAGAGAGACTCCAGAGACTCATCTCATGAGTCTGAGGTTAATCTTTGGGACTGCTCTCTTCTTACTCCATGTACTATTAAACAGAAATACCAAGAGTAATCCTGGGGGCAGCTGAGAAGCTACTGAATTTGGACTTGCACTATACAATATTACTGAAGAAAAACATGTAGTACGTGCATGACTCAAGCCACCTGACTCCTCAGTGCCTGCAATGATAGGAGCTGTATTCTGATCAAAGGAAAGTGACATGTCATCTCCACATGCCTGGTGGAAAGTGCCAGTGCCCCTCCCATGAGCTGTGCATGGAGTCTGTTCTGTTTGCAATGAAAAACTAAGAAAAATGCAACATCTAAACTCATGGAGGGAAGGTCAGCAATGAAACAAGACTTCCAAAATGAAGATATGCTCCCTGTGGTGGACATGCACAGACTTGGCAGAACCTGCCTCCTTTAAACGAGTTCACTCATGCATGGTTTGGCACTGTGTCCTGTGCTGAAGTCACACAATTCTCATGGGACTAGTGGTGTCCCTAAGATAAGTTGTACCTTTCCAGGTGTGGGGTAAAAAGAGAGACCATGGAGTCTATGGAAATGTGTAGTAGTAATAACAGGCTGGGAAAAGTAAATGAAGAGCAAGAGCTTTGCTAAGACAGTGGGATATACTGCTGGAACCAAGGCAGTATGAAGCAGAACGTTCTTTCAAGGGAAAGAAGAGAGCTGCACAGCTCTTGTTCTACCTGAACTAGTCAGATAGTATGTGCAATTGGGAGGCTGTGGTAAGGCGCAATCCAAAATCCTGGCTCTTGCAGCTTTTACCTGTTTTGTATTGCACAATTCACTGGCTTATCAGGTGCCTGAGAGAGAGGCAGGGCAGAGAGAGGCAGGGCAAGTGCTTGAGCTGATTTCCTCAGAGGTCTCTCCTGCCCCTGCCTGGTGAGTGCTATATTCCCGTTTCTTCATCCTTTTCTTGTGATCCCACACCAGTTTGGATGGTTGCTGCTCTTACTGAAGCATTAAAACTTAGCCATTCCCCCCTGCTTTATGAATCTCAAGTGAAATATTAAAATACCTTTCAAAGACTTATAAATAATGTTCCATGACTCCCACAGGTAGGAAGAGCAGCACAGTCCATGCTCCATTACCAGAGCTAAACCCCTCCTTGATGCACAAGAAACTCAGGAGTGTGGGGTACAAATGCTGCAGTGATTTTAGCAGTGGTTCATCTTGTGTCCAAGAAATACTTTTTGTACTGTTTGAGCACTGCCTCTGGACTTGCAAACCTCTCTCATAACTCTGTGTGCTGCCACTGGGTTCCACTTAAACTTCAAGCTCCCCAGGAGGTGCGCGGAGGTAATGCTAAGATTTGGGCAGGCTCTGAGCCTTCCCCATCCTCTGAGCACAGGGCTGTGGCTAGAAACCTGGGCTAAAGACATGAACTGCATCTGTATCATGGTTGTTCCCCTTCCCAGAGGCAAAGCATGAAGGCACACAATCGGTCCATGCCAAAAGCGGGACCAGTGAAGTTTATCAGCTCAGACTTTGATCTCTGTGAAAGCTGCCGTATCTGCCCTCTTGACCTAAGCTTATCCCACAAGCAGGTTGTTAGATCTGCAGAATGTGGGGTGTCTGTACCACCAGGCTGGTGGTGATGCCCTCTGCAGCTCAGGCTATTTGGCCAGAGGTAAGTGAAAACGCCTGAATGTGGTCATATAATGACAGACTGTACCACAACACACATGAGCAAGGATGACAAGTTGAGGTCAAGTAGGCAAACTTAGGCTAATGTTTCCAAACTCGAGAACTGCCTTTGCATCTGTCTGAACCTTCTTTTACAGTAGTTCCTTCGGTGGTGTTTACAACCAATAATTTAGAGTTTATGTTCAGATTTCACACCTGCTTATTAGGCACTTTCACCTTTCAGAAAGCATGTACACAAGCTGAGCACTCTTGCGTCAGAGGCAGTGCTCCTTGTCTGACTGGAACCCAGCTTTCCCTGACGCCTCCGCAGAAGCCTGGCGCCCAAGTGCATCCACTTGACTTTAGGGAGTGCAGCATCCTCCGCGGTGCCCCAAGGGCACCAGCCTCCCGCAGTGGTCGAGCTTGGCTGACCTGGGTTCCCTTTTGCCCCTGGCGACAGCTTTTCCTTCTGCTTCTTCTTCTCCGCACCTGAGCAGTGCTCCCGCCGGAGGGGAGGCAGACCGTGCCGGGGGGCGTAGAGAAAGAGCGTCCCCGGCGCAGCGCTCCCAGCCCGACCGGAGCCCGCGCCCCGGGACGGCGCTCCCGCGCCGGGCCCCGCAGCGCCTCCCCGCGGCGGCGGCCGCTCGGCACCGCCCCGGTCCCGGCGCCCGCCCCCGCCCCGCCGCTCTCCCGGGCGGGAGGCTCGGCTGCTCGCTCCTCCTCGCGGCCGCAGGATTCCTCTCTCCGGGCTTTCGGGCCGCCCCTTCACACCCGCCGCCGGAGCGGGACGGCGTGCGGGCGAGAGAGCGAGCGAGAGAGGCGGCGCGGATGCGCCCCGGCTCCCCGCGGCGGCGGCGGCGGCAGCGGCAGCGGCAGCGGCAGCGGCGGATGCTCGGCGGCGCGGCGGCCGCTCCGCAGCCCAGGAGCCCCACGCAGGGTGGTAGAGAGGCGATGAGCCGCCCGCCGGCGGCTGCCCGCGAGTGACGGCGGCGGGGCAAGGAGCGGCGGCGGCCAGGAGGAAGAGGAGGAAGAGGAGGAAGAGGAGGAGGAGGAGGAGGAGGAGGGCAGCGATCCCCGCCAGTGCCCGCGGGAGCCCGGGAGAGCCCCGGTCGAGGGCTCGGCCATGCCCTTCGCCAAGCGGACCGTGGAGCCTCAGCGGCTATGCCGGCGGCAGCCCGCCGCCTCCGTGCTGGAGGAGAGCTGGGGCGCGGAGCCGCCGCCGCGGGACCCGCCGCCGGAGGAGCCGGGGACGGCGGGCGAGGGCACCGATGCGGCCGGCGGCGGGGAGAGGGAAGCGGCGGCGGTGCTGATGGTTCTGGACCTCTGCTCGGTCAGCAACGTAGCCCTGTCTCGGATCCTCCGACAGCTCTCCGACGTGGCCCGGCACGCCTGCACCCTTTTCCAGGAGGTCGAAGCTGACATCCAGGGCACCCACCGCCGCGTACGGGCGCTGCACGGCCGCATCGCCGGCCTCCAGGGAGCTGTGCGCGGCCTCGACCCTAAGCAGGAGGCAGTGCGTAAGTACCACGGAATGCGGGATGGATGGGGCGCACCGCGGGATGGATGGGGCGTACCACAGCTCGGGGCACCTGGCGGGGAAAGCCATCCCCGAGCAAACCGCCGTACAAAGTCTGGGGCCAGAGTCGGTGAGAAAAGAACCTCAGCGGGGCAGAGGAGTGGGAAGGGGCCGGGCCGGGCGGGCGCAGGTCGGGTCGGGTCGGTGGGCGCCGCTGGGCGCCGCGGCGATGCCGGCGGGAGGGATGATGTCAGTGGTTTGTGCCTTACGTAAGGAGCTGGCTGGCGGGGCTCTCGGGGCGCATCTTTTGCAGCCAAGGGTTTGGCCGGGGAAGGGGACGAGGTCTGTCTGCTGGGCGCCGGGTGTGATGGGAATGTGGATGATCCGCCTCACCCGGGCATCTTTGGATTTTATCCGTTTGCCAGCCTGTTCCCTGTCCCCGGGAGATGTCTTTCCCGTAGAAGTGTCTCTGACTTCCCGATTGAAATGTTAAGGTCTTAAGTAGAAATAATAAAGCTGCTTCGTCGTTACCCAACTTTCGGAGCCATAAAATAAGGAAGTTTAGCTAATGACATCTTTCTGTTAAAGAGTGACTTGAAGAGCCGGGCGGGAAAGGGAGGAGGAGGGGGGGGAGGTGGGAAGGGAGGAGGGGAAGGAGAAAGATCAAGGCAATATGCGACTTGTGTTATGGGCACTGATTGAATCCTGTTTCTTTTCCACCCAAACTATAAAAGCAGTGACAGCGTCCGTAGCCCTAACAGCTGCTGATTTCTGCTGAATATGGCTGGTGTTCACAGAAATGTAATGATTTTGTACTCTCATTGATGCATATACTTCCCAAGCACTTGTGGATATGTATTTTTTGTTAAGTAAGACTGTGGATTGGAAGTCTGGAATAGCAGAGTTTGGTGTGTCGGTTCTGACCTGTTATTATCTGGTTTAGGAAAAAGAATGGCTTTAAAGGGGAATTTGGCTTATTTTTTTCCTTCTACTGTACCTCTCTAAATCCTGAGTACCTCCACTGAGTACAACGAAGTGAGTTTACACCGGGGTAAATGAGGCTATTCCTCTTCTAGGTGTTTTTAATGAATGTGCCATTTAAAAAATGTGTTCTGGATTTCCTCCCCTTTGGAGTGCTATGGAATATAAGTAACTCTTCTAGGATCAATGAAGCTGTACTGATTAACGGAATCAAGCCTTAAGTATTCAACGGTATTTAAGCTACATACTTGGCTGCTCTAGAGTGACTTTGCTGGTGATATATTAATATACATCAACTATAGATGAGACCAAGAGAGGCTTTCTGTGGTTTCAGGATGAGTGTGTAATCAGAGCAGAGTGCTGGGCTGTGATTGGAAACTGCGGTGAGGAGGCTTGGCTGAGCAAGTGAGGGAACTGTCTGAGGAAATGAAACTCCTCATATCACATTCTCATCTGTAGGTCTTTTGAGCTGAGTAACTGTGGGTATATACTAATGTAAGTGAGAGCAGAGCTTAGCCTTTTTAATCCTTACAGCTTTTTTCTTTCTGGATTGTGCAAGTGCAGCTCGTTTGCAAATCACAGAGCAAAATCTTGATATTACAGCACAGTTATGTCATCTGCTTAATTAGAGAGTCTGGCTTTATTCCCTGTGATGATAAATGCAGAATCCGTTTCTTTGGTGTTCTGTTTTCTTTAAAATCCTTCTCTCCTTAGGAGGGGAGAGACATTTGGTCATGATCTTCCCTGCATCTGCCAGCTCTTCCTCTCCCTGTTATATACAGCACAGTGACACTGATACAGCTGCAGATGTCCCCAGCTCTGGTCAGCCAAAGGATCCTCCACAATGCCAGGCTTTGCCACCACCCATCCTCCAGTAGGAGTGTATCTTGCCTCCAGCTAAACAGCTGCTTGAAGGCACATTTCCCGGTCCTCATCACTTCTCTCCTTGCGGCGCTGTACCACATTTCTTTAAAGGTGAAAGTCTCAATACCAAACCAACGTGCATGAGTAGTCACCTTCTTCAGCAAAAGCTCTGATGGCTTTCATTCCCCATCCAGTGCTGGACCAGCAGAGCTGCATTTGCATAGTGCTACATTTGAATATCTCAACTCAGCCGAACAGCACCATTCTGTACAAACCCTCCTCACTTGCCCCAAATCCATATACACACACCTACAGCAATGCCTCCCTTTGGCCCCTAGACCACTCACTGTTTCCAAGGGACAGATAAAACTGCCCATCCTTGCTGTAGTGTATAATGGTAGTGTGCTTTGTCCTTCCTGGGCTGATGCCTCCTCCTTCATTATTACTTTCAGCAAGACTATGCTAATGTTTGTTTCATGCATGAGATGCCTACACAATTCACTCCTGAAAGTATTACACTCAGGTTACTGCACCCAGTTGTTTTTTTTGAAACCAAGAGAGCAACTGTGGATGGTCACAGATCTGCCCAGGACTTAACCTGCATCACATTAGGCATACCGACTTCTATCTCCTGTGGCAAACATGGGATGATGGGATGGCCTCAGAGGTGTCTTTTGGCTGTCCAACCCAAATGACACACCTGAGAATAATTCAAAACTGGATGGAAGTTTGGAATGACAACCACAAGGAAGGAGTTGGTGACAGGCATGCAACCACTGCACCCATGGCATGACTGTAATGGTTGCATTGAGCTTACTGTATATCAGGAGTCTGGAGGGGCTGGGCTGCTGGATGCATTGGCCAAGACACCATGTACTGGGATGTTAACACCATGACAGTGAAGCCCAAGCACACATTTTTTAAGTATTGAGTTTAAAACTACTAGGATATCTTGCCGCTATGAGACATTCTTGATGTTCCAACTTAAAGTGCAGCACAGTGATTTGAGAATAATGCTATTGGACGTGTCCTAGATACTGAGCGGTGACAGCGGAAGGCCTTTTTCTCCATGCCTCATAAGCCAGCTCGATTCTGAGATTCCATTGTGAAGGCACAGGCTGGGTGAGGAAAAGGAAATAGTGGGCTAATACCATCTCCAGAGCTACTGGAGCCAGTGGTTAGAGGGGCATTCCTTGCCCAGAAAGCCCTTCCTTGGCAATCACAGAGGTAATACTGAGGGGAAGTGGAGCAGGAAAGAAGCTCTCTCGAATAGCATATAATACATTTTTGTATAATAATGTTGTATTTTATATTGAAAATTATGTATTATGGTATTAAAATAAAACATCTCTGTTGGATTCAGGAAATATTAACAAAGAATTAAAATTAATTTAAACTGGCATTTTTCCAGTAATGCTTATCGCTACTGTTGTCCTTTTCATGAGACCTTAACATTCTCAGCTCTGTTGCTGTTGCAGTGGTGAACATTTGCAAGAATGTGTATACTTTGCATTAGGAAAAGTACTTAAACTCCTCTGCTGAACTACGGGTAAGGGTATTTACCTATGTGTTGCCCTTTTGTTTTTGTCAGTGTTCAGAAAGTGGGATTGGAAAATCTTGTTAGGCACAATAAAGGACTTATTCTGGGTAGTCACAAGCAGGTCATCTTCAAAAACTCAAGGTCCCTTGCCTCTGCCTCCCCAGATGCTGTTTGTCCTTTCATCTTTCTTTTAAGCCTCTGGCCAGCTAGCATCTTGCAAATATGAATTTTTTTCCCTCCTTCTGACAGAAAAGAAACAAGGGTGAGAAATGTTTTCTTGCTCAGCTCCTGAACTAACTACTTTGCCCTTCTGTCACTCCAAGTACTTTACTGCTTTTCATCATGAGCAGCTCTCGGGTCTGCTTCTAAAGCAGAACCATGTGGGAATAACATGATTGTTGTCAGTCTGAGTGTTGCTTAGAGTTTTCTTGTTGCCAGCAAGAGAACTGAGCAGTATGGTACTGCCCAATTTTGTTATTAGATGCTTGATTATCTTGGTAGTACAGAAATGTAGGAGAAGCGCTGAACGTGGGACTTGATGCCTCCATTATTTGGAAGAATGATTTCTCATTCTAGGGGACCACAGAGCTGGCAGTTTAAGTGGAATATTGTACTTTTCAGAAACTGATGATGTAAACCATCTTGCTTTCTGAATAATCAGCAAGGACTGGGCAGCAGATTTTGAAAGCCCTAGCTAATGAGATCCTTTTTGCACCCTGGCATCCCTGAGAATTCCACACATTCCAGGCTTATTTTCTGAAAGCATCAACATGTTACCAGTAGCCAATCTTTCTAAAAGCTGTATCGTTTCCAGCAGTTGCCTGCTGTATCTTGCTCCATTTTTCTGTTCCTGATTTTCCTATGTGCTAGCAGTTAGTGAGGCACCTGCTTAGAAGTGTGGGGATCTCCTGTGTTACTCTGCTCTTCAGAGGCCCTTGAATCTCTACAGTGAGCTCCCTATAGGTTTTTCTTCTTTTCTGAAGTGTCAGTATTGAGATAAAAAAGACAGTTCTGTACTGATTCTTTATCATTTTAGGCTCTGCATTAATTTATTCTGTTTGATTGAAGTTGGTTACTGAGAACAGCCTGGCTAGTTTCACTCTTGCTTTTAGTCTCTTTCATTGCACTTTTTAGGTGGTTTTCTTTTGATTTTGTTTGGTTTGGCATTTTTGTTAGTGCGGTTGTTTGTTTGTTTTTAACCACACTGATATAATGCTCTTCTGTTTGGGTTTTGAACACTGCAGGGAAATGTTTGATCCATTATAAGGTTTTCATGTGTTTTCTGCCATGATCTTACCATTTTTACAAAACATATATTGGACCCAAAGCTTGTCAGATAATGTATCTCCTCCTCCTTGACTTAATGAGATGAAGTCTCAATTGCTGTTGAAATGGAATCAAGAAACTTTCATGCTTCCATCTCAGAATATGCTTACCTCTTAAGGCCATCCCAGGCTAAGTGTTGGTGAGCATCCTTGCAGAGATCTTCAGGTAGATGCATAAGACCTTAAGAGTAGGTGCCATCTTGAAAGAAAAAAAGAAAAAAAGTGCAAAATTAGTAGATAAATGTTGCATTTTATCTCAGCTTCTTGAAATCCTAGAGAATTTAAACTGCAATTTTCATTGTATGGATTTTTTGCTGTGCTGAGGCACAACTGTAGACCTCCATGGGTTGGATACCTTTATGCAAAAATATCTTAGATACTGCTGGGGGCAAATCAGAACAGATTTCTAGCTTCCCCTAAGTCTGTATTATAGTCCTTTATAGTGAATGAGCCTCTCTAAGTAGTTATTACACTTTTAGAGGAACATGCTAATGTAGCCTGAGGCACACGGGGCACAAGGGTGTATTCAGAGCTCTGTTTGTACATTGAAGTTATATGACTTGGCAAATCCTTGTTGGGTGCAGAGTAAAACTTCCAAAAATACCTCAGTTGTACGGTGGATGTAGTAATCCATCGCCTTCAGCTTTGTGTCCTGCACGTGCCCCTATGGAACGACACATCCTCTTCACTTATTCTTTTAGAAAATGAGAAAAGCTTTACTTGCCACGTGTGGTTTCTTGATGTTGTGCTGGTCACTGTGTACTCATTTGAGTTCGAGAACACACTTCTCTGGTGCACTTGCCTGTAGTTTTTCCATGAATGCAAATAACCCAAGTTGTGGGTGTGGGAAAGTTGGAGAATTTCCTCAGTGCATAACTTCTTCTAAATGCAGAGGACTGATGGTAAGTCAGCAGAGTTGAAAGGAGCGGGAGGCCAAAGCATTGGCTTTCCAGCTTACCTTTACTGCTGTCAGAACTACAAAGGAACAGAGGAAGAAAAACCTGCTCACTTAAGGATCCCATCCCCACCTCACTTAACATTAGCTAGAGCACCATTAGCTAGAGTACTGTCATTTAGGATAAAGATGCCTTATCTTTGTTTACAGAAAGTGATAGAGGACCTTTTACACAGGAACAGGACCATTCAAAGCCTGGGCTTGAGGTATTTTTTTCTCATGCATTTAGTATGTGATAGAAGGTAATGGGATGGAATTTGTCATGTGGCTTTGGCAGAGATGTATTCAATTCTTTGGAATTTGGGGTTGTCACCTTCAGTCCTGTTAGCTTGTGGAATGCAAACCCTGTCCTCTTTGCAGATAAAAAGCATAGTGTAAAATCTTTTGTCCTGCCAAGGTCAGTGAGATTCTCAGTGGAAAGGCTCTGAGAACTCAGAGCTCAGGTAGATTCACTAGCCTGGTAACAGATGAAGAGCAGACAGCAGTGGTTTTCCTTGGAAACCATTCCCTGTTATACAGATGTAAGTCTTCTGGAGTTTTGCTGAATGTCATTTACCTGACCTTCCACTGGTGTAGCTCAGAATGCCTGTTTAATAGCTCCCTAATTTTCTTTTTACAAATAGTACCTAAACTAATGTCCCGGGTTTGAATGTTTGGGGATTTTGTTGCTATATGGAGAGCCTGCCAGTTAAAAGGTACAATACAAAAAAATATTCAGTTCTTGATTCCCACCTCACTGCTGCTGCATAGCTGGGTAATATCATAATAGTTAGTGGAACTTCTTTCCAGCTCATGCTCAAGGACCAAGCAAGGGGCTCTGGTGAATTTATTAGAAATTCTGCTGGAAATGTTTTAGCTCCTTTAAGGCCAATGAGATCTCTTTCACACAGGAATGAAACTGCAAACAAGATAGAATCAGGCCCATAAAGAAACATAGACTTACTGTGGATCTGATGGTTTAACAGAAATACTTCCTACAGCCCCTTTAAAAATCCGTACTTCTGTTTAAAAGCCTTTATAATATAATGTGTATGTTCATCCAGAAACATAAAATGAATGTTGTAGTGAAATCAATGAAGACATTCCTACTTTTGGTAAGTTTCCCTGCTGATACAGGAGAGATCTGAAGATTAAGAAATAAACGAACTCTGATAACTTGCTGAGGGCATGGGGAGGTCATTCACCTGTTGATTCAAATGCATAAAAGATGGTAGTTTTCCTTTATGAAAGATGAAGGGCTTGGAGTGTTTCCAAAAAACTCTTTCACAGTTCTCAAATGTCCTTGAACTAAAGGCAAGAACTTGCAGGAAGCAAATATAAATACCCAGTCTAAGGGTGCTGCTCAGTTGCTGTTTTGGATCAGCAGAATCAGAATTTGTTGTATAGGTTTACCTGTTCTGAAGCTCAGTTTCAAGGATCAGGTTATGGCCAGTCTGGCAGAGATGTGCAAAGGTGGGGAAAAAAGAGAGGAGCTGGCCCTTACTGCTTCCTGCCATGAGTCGGTCCCAACCTCTCCTTCTCTGTTCTGGGAGAGGCAGACTTCTCAGGTGTGGCTGTTTAAAGGCAGCACCTGGCTCTTCCTCTCTCCAAACCAGAGAGCAAAAGAAATTGGGTGCAGGGGAGCGAGGGCTGTTCAAAAAAGCCCCTGGTCTAACACATTTCTTTCACCATGCCAACATGCCAAGACATGTTCTACCCAAATCAAGCAGAGACCCTTGGGGGACTCTTAATAGTAATGTTATGATGTCCAAAATGGGCAAAAAAGTAGGTCCAGCTAATGTGAGTAATAAACAGGCACATTTTAAAAGTATTGTGGCAGGGTTGTGTGGTCTTCTGACTCAGAGAGCTGCGATTTTTCAAAAGCTGCTCTTTCCAATCGCTGGGCATCTCCATGTAATCGGAGGCTGACATCAGACTCTCGATTGGAACTACTTGAGCTATTAGGCTGTGAAGAGCAGAAACTCTCCGTGTTACCCAGTGTGTATGAGGGGGGAAGTTTTTTTTCACTTCCTTTGATGTATTAGCATCAAGAGAGGGAGTCTTCGCTTCATTCCTAATTGCTTCTCGTCTTTGAATTTATATACCAATATGTAAGTAACTGCAAAGGGAGATAGCAGAATTTATAAAAAGTTCAAAAAAGCAGGGTTTAGAGCATGATTAAAATAAAAGATAGCATACAGTATATGCTGTTTTTAGCTGAAATATCTCCCTAGAATACTTTCCATTTACATTCTCATTATATCTAACTGCTTCTAATGCACTGCTTAGTTTAACAACTGGCATGTTTTTAGGGTAGATTTTATGGTAGATATACACCCACTGTGTTCTTAACTTGAGACTTTAAATTGCAGTATCTGTGTTGGACAATCTTTTCTTATACCTTCTTGGCTGAAGGCAGGAAGAAAGCAATAGTGATAGGAACCTAATTAAGCCTGTAGTCTAATTACACCAGGAGCTGTGTGCTTGAAATGCTGCTCAGTTCAATGAGTGCTGCATGGCACTGCCATGTTAAGTCCCAGCAGAGAATGACATATTTTTTTTTTTTAATAGGATCACTGTAATTCTTACAAAGCCGCCATGGTTTTCTCTTTCTTTTTAGCTGCCAAGGCAGTTGGACTTTGAACTACAGCCACTCAGACTGAGTCCCTGAGAAAGTTTGGAGAAGTCTTGCTAACATGTACATGTGATTAAGGCAAATGAGCATAGGGCGGTGTGTTTGTGCTATAAATATGCATAACATCTTCAGGCCTCCACAGCTTTTCTCCCTGCCTTCTGGAAGTTGTGTGGTTTTTTTTTTTTTTTTTTTTTTTTTTTTTTTTTTTTTTTTTTTTTTTTTTTTTTTTTTTTTTTTTTTTTTTTTTTTTTTTTTTTTTTTTTTTTTTTTTTTTTTTTTTTTTTTTTTTTTTTTTTTTTTTTTTTTTTTTTTTTTTTTTTTTTTTTTTTTTTTTTTTTTTTTTTTTTTTTTTTTTTT
>NW_020955798.1:281113-300467 GCF_003031625.1 Empidonax traillii
GTGTATCAGTGTCTACAGAATTGGGCCATTTTTAGAAGCAGAATATGCAGGGCACATTGAAAAGTTCCTGTGTGTCTGGAGGCTTTGGACTGCTTTAAAGGCAAAACTGAGCTCTCTGTGCATGCTCAATGTCGCCTGACGTTTTTTCCCAAAAAAGGCATTACCAAGCATTGTTTGTTGGCCTTTGACTGCCCATGATTGCAGAAATCAGATCTTCTGGATGATGAAACTCAAGATAGGCAGCAGTAACTCACTGTGATGCTCAAACTTTTTTAAAATGGTATACATTTCACTGCGTCAAGTATTTAGTGAGGTATGATAAGGGGTGATTTAATTTTAAGTGAAATGAGAGATTAATTATGATTTAATGCTTACTATGCAAATTAGGGTGGGTGCAAACAGTTGTACTACCCAGCTCCGTTTTTTTTCCCTGTAAGGTTTATTTACTCTCAGGAAAAAGAGGGTCAGTTCTTGTCATACACGTTTTTTTCTTTTGTGAAGTGTTTTTTGGTGAAGTGTTGTGTACAGGAGGAGAGTCAAGAGATGTATAATAATTAATTTCTAAAAAAGAAAATCATCTATCATTGATTGAGCACTGACTTTCACAAGCTCAGCTTTAATCCTTGAAACTACGTAGCTCTGTGCAGTCCAGGTTTTGAATGCGAGCATTTTTTTTCACTTGTTTTTTTGGGAGGAAGGGCTTTCTCATACTTATCCAAAACCCCTCCTGGCCTTCCTGTACCACAGCAGTTAACATCATCATGGAGTCTTCTATCTCAGCATGCTGAGGAGATCTCACCTTCCCTTCTGTGTTGACTGTTCCCTGCAACTAGTATTGCTGCAGGAACCTGAATTCTTGGTCTCTGCAGAAAACTGCCTGAAGTCTTGCACACAGTTAGCATGCCAAAGACAAATTTTCCCCACTGGCTGGATTACCCTGGTAATACTGTTTTTACCTTTTTTTTTTTTTTTTTTAAATTAAAACAAGTATTACAAAATAGCACACACTGTGTGTGTATAGCAGAGAAGGGGTGGGCATACCTGTATGTCTCACACCAGACATCCAGAAAGTTTATATCTCTTACTCAGCTACAGTTTCTACTATATTGCCACGATGTAGAAATCATAAAAGATGCTGCCAGGTAAAGGAGAGAAGAGATTATTCCTACTGTATTTGAAGGAAGGGCTTGTTCTTTATTAGAAACTAGCAAATCCACTGGGGAAAGAATCCCATATAAATGTTCCAAGCTAATAAAACCCCCCCATACTCCAGTTGGAGCTCACACTTACTTCAATGTGAAAGTCAGTCTTTGCATGACATAAAAGCTGGAGAAAACCAGTCTTCATTAGTTCTGCTGCTTGCAAAACTGGTTGTTCATATTTCTCTTTCCCCTCTAGAATTACCGATTATTTCTTTTCAAATTTTTTTTTTTTTAAAAAAACTTATGCCTTGAATGACTTTCATTTTGGGCCATTCTATCCTTTACTCATTTTTCATGGTGGTTTTACAGGGGCTAAACTCTTACCTCTGTCTTAATGGCAAAGACAAACCCCCCTTACTCCCATCGTTGCGTGAATCAAGAGTATTAATTTTTACAGCTGTGGTTTATTCTCCATTGATTATCTTTAATGTGATACTGTCTTGTTTAGTTAATAAACTACCATTAACCTGCTAATATGTAATTATCCCCTCCCCCCCCAATTTTAATAGATGTTGTAAATGCATTTATTTTGCCTGGCACATTAAAATCACTGGTTTAAGTTCCTTCACTTTCAAATTGCACTCTCACTAAAGTGTCTTTTGTGGCAATCATCTTGTCATTACGTTTCTAATGGTCTAAAATAAGTATCACTACTTCATGACTTCAGCAATATTTTTTGGCCCCTGTTACAGCTGCCACAGTCCTGATATAGCTTTGGTGCCCAGACAGAGGTTGGATAAGCTATGTTCTGGACAAAACCCTCCTAAGGGAGACTAGGAGGCTCACCTGAAGATTTATCATTAATTTGCTGTTGCTGTTATTTGGTGTGAATTGGTTCCCAGAGCCTGCAAGCTGCCCCTTTGCAAACCAGAAGGACAAAGCTAGGATAAGAGCCTGACCACAGATAAGGCTGACCTGTGTCTGACAGAGGAGGAGGAGAGAGGCCAAGGCAGAGCTGCAGGACCTGCACTCATAGCTTCCCTTGGCTGACTGAAGTAGGACCCAGGGTATTTACCCAGTTTGTGCTCTAAACATTATTAGGGACCTCTGTCAATACATGCAAAATTTACAGGGCAATTCTATATCAGATCCAGCGATAAAACCATCTGCCTACAGATACACTGTGGAAATGAACACCCCTATTTGAGAACTGCTGTAAATGAGCGAATGGGTTACAGCTACATTCAGCAGCTATAATGTGGCTATTCATTTACAAAGTTGTCCAAGTGGAACTCAACACAAATTATTAGTGTAGATTAAAAGTACTTTTCATTTATCTGCTTGTTCGTAAGAACCCAGCAGAATGGCAATTAGTTAAAGGAAATAGGAGGGAAAGAGAATAGCAAAATATTGCAGCTCAGGTTGATTATTTGTTTCCTTTTTGGATTCTGTTTGGCTTTAGATCTGTCTTGATAAGCAGCATCTTGGGCTGTGAGACTAAAAGGTTCTGTTAATATAAAATAAGTAAGTGTGGTCATTTTTGTGCTGACTTTTATAAATTATAGTTGAAAAATATGTATATTTATACACACACACAGAAACACATATCTAGATAAAGGAGGAAGACCAGTGAAAAGACTGGACAAGATAATAATTGTCACTGAGGTTAGAAAAGCTTAATAAATGGGAGAAGAAATTTACAGCCACATTAGGAGCAACCTGGTCAAACAAGGGAGAAAATACTCAGTACTACAGCTCTCATTACAAAGGTAAAAATTGAAAGCTTTTTATGTATCTTGTTTTTTTCTTATTGTAACTTTGTATCTTCATCCAAAAGCACCTCACAGTTGAGTTTCCTTCCTTCCTATCCCCTCCTTCTCCCAGTGAAGGATTGGTTTGGGCTTGAGAGGTTGTGATGGTACTGATGGAAACTCGTCTGCTGGACGTAATGGGTTATCAAAAGTGAGGTACATCTTGCTTGGGGATGTCGGAATTCTCCTCTTTGGTTGTACTTGCAAACTTGTAGGAGTAAAGCCTTTGCTCTTGAGTAAATTGCCTCTGCTATACTACAGCAAGGGTTGAAAAATAAAATAAAAATGTAGAAAAGCCAAGTCAGTGAAATTAAATCTTCCAAGAAAACAGATGGGTAAGTGAAAGGTGAAGTGATGAAAGTCTACAGTGTTGTTTGCACTGAAGGAATGTGTTGTATTTATTAATGCAAAGAGATGTTTCCCCTTCCTTTGTTCGCTTTTGAAACAGTCCAACCTTGGGCTTGTTAAATATGTCTCTACAGAAGTTGGCACATACCGACCTTGTTTGCTGCAGTCTGCTCTTCCGTAGCTTCTGGATTCTAGTGGCATGAGCCAGATGGACAGAGCCCTAAAGCTAAATGCTGGGTAGCATAATTAAGTGCTCTAGTATTGAGGGCTGGAGCTGACTGAGACAAACTTTGGCCAATACCTCAATATTTCTTCATTCAAGTTATGTCTCTAGTGTCAGAGTAATTATTGTGCTTTTTTTTTCTTTCAGTTCATATTCCTTGGGTATGAGGATGTTAAATTATATACCAGTAATACTTTCATCAACATAATTCAGAGTTTTCTCTACTACTTTGTGTCCTGATAGCACTATGGAACATTTTACAACCTTGTGGAAACTCACCTGAATTTTCCCCTCATGTTTACACAGCCTTTTTTCTGCCATGTTTTGGAGTCATGGTGTTTAGTAGTGATTGTCATGTGAACCTCTGCCCCGTGCCGGCATGGTCCTGGCCAAACACGTTGTGGACACTGGAATGCGGCTCTGCAGCTCTCATTGTGAGTTTGAGGTTTGAGGAGCCTGGAAAACATATTAGGGGTCTGTATGCCATCCTGCAGCATTTCGTCTTCCTGCTTACATATGCCATTTGCAGCAAGTGAATTGTGTCTCCCACCTTCCCTTCTTCTCCCCTTCTTTGACAGGCTGCTTAGCAGGGTGCTACAGGCAGAGTAGCACTGAAATTTGCTCACAGGCAGCCTGTAGCACCCTGCTCTAACACAGGCAGCCGTGCAAGGCTGAGATCCTTCCATATAAAGAGTGCTTCTGTCCTTCATGGGCAGACTCTTACAGGTGCCCTATGAAGGCAGTATCTGCAGGTGGAATTCTCCAGTCCTGCTTCAGCAAGCAGGAGTCCTTGTCACAGAACTTTGCAGCTCTTACCCTCTGAGGATTAATCTTAGGTTGATCTGAGTTTGCAATTGCCAGTCATTCTTTGGAGGCCTGGCTCATAAAGGAGATTGAGCTTTCTTACATTACAGACAGTCTTGGTTAATTACAGTCATGTAAAGATGAGGTTTTACCTTGGGACTTGGTTTAATTAAAAAACAGTGCTGGGAAATTTATTAAATGTCTGATATGTTCTATCTGGGTGCCAAGTGCTAACGCTGATGTTTTCTTCAGGTGCTCTCCCAGCTTCAGTCAAAAAGGACCATCTTAGCTTGATATCTGCACTAACGAAAGGGGAGGGAGGACAGACTGTCATTCTCAGCCCAGCCAGGTTAAAGCCTAGTAACTCGCTTTGCACAGCTTGGGCTTGTGTCTGGGCTTTGGGGAAAGGTTTGTGTGGGTAGTAGTGTCAGAGGAAAACTTGCAGTACAGAACCTAAGGCTTTCCCTGTGTAGTGGAAAAGTCAGGATCAGGATCATGCATGTGAAATGTGGACTTAGAGGAACTTTGTGTGGGTGGTCTTGTTTTGACTCTTTCTGCCCTACTCCCTTTCACTTCCCACTCATGTATGCTGAAGCCTGTCATCTATTTAACTTGAGCTTTTCTAATAATCATAGATAATATACAACAAAAACAATAACAAGGTCCCTGCATATACAATCTCTCTGAACTGCAGAAGCCACAAGATCTCCTAGACATGCTTTTTGTTAGTACTGGCTTGTGAGAGACCTAGCGCTCCATGATGCCCATCTGTTAGCAGCATGTTTAAATGTGATTAATGTGAAAGTTGCAAGAATTGCAATAGCTTTTGCTAGTCTACAAGAGAATCTGTCACTGTTAATCTCTTCAAGTATTAAAAGCTTTGTATACTAAATCTAACATTACGGAAAGCTGTTGCTTTGCTTTTGTTACCAACACCTTAGTGCATTATTAAACTAATGTTTCCTTTTCCTCTGTAGTTCACAAGCATAGAGGGAGTGTAGATACCATTCACATGCAGAAGAATATTTAAATGATCATCTAAGTATGAAGTCTAGAGAGACATGCTCCAGCATAAAAGGTTATGGGGCAACATTAAGTTTGATTGCTATTCCTGAGGGGATGTGGCCAGAACAGGATATATAAGGAGCTAGTCCTTTCCCAAAATACTGGTAGAGGCTGGAAAAGTCACAAGCAGCATCCTGATGTGGTAGTTCTTTGCTGTACCTGAGTAGACATCAGAAATCATTTTGGCTTATCCACCCATGAAATTATTTATTCAGAACCACTGCATCTTTAAAAGAGAACATTTTATTTGAAGAGAAAAATTTATTAAAAGAAAGAGAGACAAAGAGACAAAGACAAATAAAAAAAAAAGAAAGAAAAAAAGAAAATAGAGAAAGAGAGAAAAAGAAAGAGAGAAAGAGAAAGAAAGAAAAAAGAGAAAGAAAAAAGATAGAGAGAAAGAAAAAAGAAAAAAGAAAGGAAAAAGAAACAGAAAGAAATAAAGAAAGAGAAAGAAAGAAAGGGAAAGAAAGAGAGAAACAAAGAAAGAGAAAAAAAGAAAGAAAAAAGTAAGAGAAAGAAAGAAAGGGAAAAAAAGAGAAAGAAAGAAAGAGAGAAACAGAAAGAAAGAGAAAGAGTAAGATAAAGAAAGAAAGGGAAAGAAAGAGAAAGAAAGAGAAAGAGAAACAGAAAGAAAAAAGAGAAAGAAAAAGAAAGAGAAAGAGAAAGAAAAAGAGAAAGAAAGGGAAAGAAAGAAAGAGAGAAACAGAAAGAAAGAGAAAGAGAAACAGGAAGAAAAAAGAGTAAGAGAAAGAAAAAGAAAGAGAAAGAAGGAGAAAGAAAGAGAAAGAAAGAGAGAAACAGAAAGAAAGAAAGAAAGAAGGAAGGGAGGGAAGGAGATTAAAAAAGATGGTTACCAGGTGATGGTGTTGATCCAGCTGATGGGATGTCAATCCTGGTCTCAGCGTCGATCCACATGATGGGATGGTTAATCCTGGTCCCAGCGTTGATCCAGCTGTGTCTGTCTGGCCGATGGGAAGTCCAGGAACCTGGAGGTTCTTTACCCAGCCTGTGGAAGCCTGAGGTCCTTCCGCAGGGAGGCAGAGGAGGCTTGGGCAGGCTTCTCCTCATCCATGTCCATTGTCCTTTTCTTGTCCATTGCCGTTGTCCTTTCCTGCAGAGAGAGAGAGAGAGAGAGAGGTGCTCCTGGGGAGCAGCACCACTAGTGGGGAGGGCAATTTCCCAATACAGTGTTTTGAATTTAGAACTTTAAAAGACATGGTGGGTAGGATAAACAGTGTTACTGCATGAGTGAGGATTGCCTCCTGGAGCAAGATGACACTTCAGGAAGCAAATAGGAGAGAACAGAGAGAAGGAAAATTACTTTCTTCACATAGCTGCTTATGTTGGAAAAGATCAAAGAAACTATAATGAGTCAGTATCTTTCTCTTTAAAGGAAATTTCAGAAGAATGGTTCAATTAAATAGTAGTTTACTCAAGATCTGCAGGTGGCTTGTAAAGTGTAATCAGATCCCCCTTACCTTTTAAACCCAAATCTACAGCTTTTTTCATTTTAGTGGAGGTGGAGATCCCCGTTCTTGGATTTGCAATGGCAGATTGATAGAGGAGAGGGCTTGTTATCAAACTTCTTAGTTTGTGGCGTGATTATAAGGTGCTTTTGTTTCCAGCAGGGACAGCAATAGTGCTTTGGTCAAGACGCTTCAAAACTGCTTGCAATCTCTTCTTGTAAGATCATCAGGCACTGTAGGACAAATTGAAACCTGCCTTTCACTGAAATACCCCCTCACTCCATCACACAAGGCATCTTCACAGCATCCAAACAGCTTGTCCACTTCTGCTCATTTCAAAAATTAAAAATCAGATCAGATAGGTAGTTACGGAAATCAGACTGGACTTCATGGGATTTTCTTGTAACTTTGTGTGCCCTGCTATAATCCGATCTTTGAAACATTTAAGGGCTTGAGTTGCCTTAATTAAAAGCTTCTATGACCATGCTTTTTCATTTATCCTCTAAAAGGACAGTCACTAATTCCACTGCTCTGAGCCATTAAGAAGACTTGCAAGGAAGGCAGAACCCACCTGCCTTTAGTAGCCTGTCAGTCAGACCAAGTGCAGTAAAGGGACTTTCTCCCTTTTGTGATAACATGCACATTGTTCGAGTGATGAAGCTCTACTTTTTTAGTCTCTGAGGGCTGCTGTGGCACACCCTGCACCTGTGGGTCTCACTATTGCTTCTGTCCTGTTGTCCTGTGAATTGAAGAGTGATGCCTAATATCCTCCATCCGTTCTCAACAGCTGTCATGTGCCAAAAGCTTCAAGTAGTGGGCTGAGGTGAAGAGCATACAGCATGTTATCAAATTGTGAGCCTGCTTTGCTCTGTCTCCTCGCCCCTCAGTTCTTTGGTAGTCAGAGACTATTAGCTCACACTGTGAGAAATCCCAAAAGCTTCTAGATATTTCAAAGCTTTGCAAAACTGTGCATGGTAGGTTAAAATCTGTTTACAGGACTCCTGATGGATCAGCTCCTTCCTGTACTCATGGTTGCAGGGGTATTCCTGAAAAGGGCATTTTTTCATGATTTGGAACTATCTTGGAGATGAGGTAGCAAGGGGAAGGAGGATTCAGGTGCACCTTGAATGCCTTGCTGTTGACTTATGTTTTCAGTTCACTTTTTAGCTATTAAAACATGAAGGAAAGTAGATTGAGTAAGCAACTGTGTGTGTGTGTGTGTGTGTGTGTGTGTGTGTGTTTGTCTTCAGTGAGTGCCTGCTCAGGCAAGGCAAAGCATGATTCAGCTACTAGTTAGTGCTGATGTTCCAGAATTGGCAAGCACTGAACACTCCTGCTACTGGATCTGCCCCAGTTGCTTGATGTGCAGTGATGAATGGATGAACATTCACCAATGCTGTTGCACAAACAAATAAGTTAATAAAAAGCAGCTGATTGTGTCATTGTGTGCTATGAAAACTCCAAAGCAGCACTGATATTATTTAAAACCAGATGTCCTTATCTGGAAGCCCTTAGAAACCTTGAGCTGTGAGTTTTTTTAGGGAAAAAAACCCCAACAAGATAGACACAAAACAAACTTTCTACCTTGTCCTCAAATCATTTCAGGGTGAAGACTTTTATAAGGGTTTTTTTCTTGAAACCTTAGTCTGAGTCTGAGTTTAACAGTGAACTTAGCTTTGGATTGTCTCACAGATAATTAGAGCTGTGCTGGCATTCTCCAGTGAGAGAACTGACTTGCAGGGAAAAGCTTTTTTAAGGGGACTTACTGGAAAGAAAACGCTCTGTGAAAACTGGAATTATCCAAACCAGCTGTCTGGCCTCAAATAAAATTATACTGGCCTTTTGTACCTCCATGTAAGTGGTATTTAACCCTTGCCATCATTATTGCATACTGCTGAGACAGATGAACTTCCTCAGCTGATGGCTGAGCGGGCGGAGAACAAAGCGCGGACTGAAGCGATTGTAAGAGGACGCGGGGCTGTCAGCAGGGCCAACCGTTAGTTCATTATTCAGGCGGACAAAGCTTCGCTCCCTCATGAATCACTTCTGGGATTTGCTTTCCCTCCCTCTCCGAGGGAGCTCTCTAAAAGGATCGGGCATACAGAGCAGTCCCGTCAAGATGGATCATTTCCATTTACGTTTCTCTGCCCTCTGGAGGAAAAAGCTGTCCCATGCCTATGACCTGAGTTTTACTGAGGGTGCCCCTTCTACCCTGTGCTCCCCAGATGCTGATTGTGCAGGACTGACTCCTCTGCCTGTTTCCCTGGGGAGAACCTGGTTTTCTTTTCAGTGTAAAAATGAGCCCAGAACACTGGTCCTGTGCCTACTGAGACATTTTTAATTGCTTCTGCAGCTTGAGGAGGACTCTGTAGCTATGGCCAGTGGCAGGAGACCCAAGTTAGCTTCCCCATTTTATTAGCTTTTAAGAAAAGCTGTGGAGCCGTGTCCATGCGCACTCTTCAGTTGTTGTGAAAATGCTTGAGGATGACAGCCAGGTTGGGATTTTACATTCAGCCTTGCTGCTGCTGGAGAAGGAGTAAAGTGCCTCTGGGGAGGCTTTCCAGGACCATGGAAACAAAAACACAGCAATGTTAGTGTTTCTGCTGTAACAGTGGAGGAAGCAACGTGGGGTCTCCCCCATCACAGGCCTGGGCTGCTTCAGGCTGAGGTAGCACAGGGAGAGGGATCAGGGGAGGGGAAGAGTATTCTTCCTACCATGAGCCTAATGGCAATTCTCAGTTACTTAGAAAAATAGTTTTGATCAGAAATATTGTGGCTGGTACCAGATGGTGCAAGCGAAGTGTAAGAAGTACTGTAGTAAAAAGTAGTAACAACTGCCCACACATGAAGCTTTATCCTAGAGTAGGAAGGCTTGGCTTTGACAGGTCTTTGAAGCATGAGCTTCTTATGTGTTGTTTGTTGACTCTGTATGTTGTCATCACACAAGCTACTATTAATTGAGCAAGTTTTGTGTGTGTGTGTGTTTTCTAAATTCTTGGCCTTGGTGATGAAACATGGCCAGCAGCTCTGCAGGTTACCTGTACATTGCCTGGGAAGTCTCAGGAATTTGTTTAATTTCTCTGAATACACACTTGTTCTTGCATTACAAAGCTGGATGATTAAAGAATCCTGGAGTTCTTTCTCTGTGCTATTCATTACTTTGTGTACCTCTTTCATGCGTCCTTATATCTAAATTAAACACATCAGACCTCTTCAGTGTCTTTCCATCTGTAGATCTTTTCATGCCACTAATTATTTTTATAAGCTGCTTCTGGAACTCTTTTATTTCTCGGTATCGTTCACCGCTCAAAGGAGGCCACAGACAGCAGTATCCTTATGTGTGTGTTCTGGGAGCTCCTTTCTCCTTAGTTTCTCTCCATCCTTCCCATTTCTCCAGGCTCAGTGCTGTAGCTTTTCCTCACTGTGCCATCTAATTCCGATGACTTCAGCCATTGTAAGTGAAGACTACAGAACCCTTCATTTATATGTATTAATCTGATAAGTGATTGAAGCTACAGGCCTAAGCATCTTGGTGAGCTGCCATATTCATTTACTAATCATTAACACAGCTGAAAGACTTTTTTCTTTATTAAAAAACAAAGGACAGTCTTTAAAGAGCAGTATTTTGCAAGAAGAGAAAGCTGTGTTTGTTTTTAAAAGGAAGATTTATTGGGATGATATAATCCAACTTGTGCTATCTCCTCACCTGTTTTTCCTCAGGGAGACCATCAATCTTTATTAACATTTCTAAATCAAAAGATAAAAATGATAGACAAATTCCAGAATGGGATGAAAATGCTAGCAAGAGGTGAAAGAGAAATCCCTTCCTTTTAATACCTGCTGTAATTGAATTCAAAGAGGATGTAGCTCACTATAGATGTGTGGGATCTGAGAACGGTTTTGTTGCTTCAGTTCTTTGTAACAAGAGATCGGACAGAAAGAGCAGTGGTGCATGGGTCCCATCTGGAAGGATTTATCATCTGAACTCTTAATGCTGGGCTTGCTTTTAATTTTTCCATCTAATCTTTTTGCAGTCACATGCCTCACATGAAACAGCTTAGAGGGGGTCCTGGACCTGGCTGGGTCCAATATCTCACCTTGCTTTACCATTTCTGTCCTTGAGTTGCCTCTGGCACAGTTGATGCCTTCCTCATCCTTCAGGCTGTCCCTGCCTCTGGCTTTAGCAGTGCTGGCTCCACCACAGCATTAGTACACGCAGCTAGACGTTGCCAATTCTGCATCTGGAGATGAATGTTGTGCTGCAGTCTCAAAGCTAGCACAGATTTGGCAGAATGTAATGTTTTAGTCCCCTCATTTGTGCAATGCCTGTATCTGACCTGTGAGGCCCTGTCACTGCTGGGGGGACAACTGGGTTAAACAGGAGCAAGACATATCATGCAGGAAAATATGGATACGTAGTTGATGAGTAACCTTCATTTTCTTACAAAAATGGGCTGAGGGAAAAGCTCCTCCAAGGGAAGGAGAGTTTGAAATGCATTCAAAGAAAAATGAGGCTTGCTAAGTGCTTGGAGGATGATGGTTTCAGAGAGTTGTCCCTCAACTTGCCCTTGAGAGATATTTGCTGAAAAAAGCAGCAGTTAGGCCTGTAGTGTTGGAATTTACTCTTATTTCAGCAGAACACTTCAGTAGGAGTCACACACAGATGTTTAGTAGCTCTTCTAGGGCTACGAGGTCTCTCCTCCCTCTGAGCATAGTCTATAATACCTGTCCTGTGAAGGAAGAAAAAGATTTGCTCCAAAAATTAGGAAGAAAATTAGAGAAGAAAAAGGTTGGTTTCAGTAGACCATGCATAGATGCATCTATCAGACAGAAAAGTGGCAATTCAGATTGAAACAAAAACATCGTTTTCAAAATTCTTCTTCCCTTTACTTTCTCCACTCTCACAAAAAATAGTTACGTGACCCCAGCAAGGGAAAGAACTGGGGAACTGGGAGAGCAGGCAGCTTGTCAGACTGTGGTCTTTAACAAGGTTTGAGCATGGCAACCTTAGCTCTAACATCCACAGATACATACAGGCAGGTTAAATATCTGTCCATCCGTATATTTAAATTGTAGTATCTTCAATTATTAGATTTATTCACATGTTTCAATTTTCTTTTCAAGATTCTTTGCACCAGTTAGTACATCAGGTCATCAGTATGTGGAAGGAAAGGGTAAACCCCAGGCTTTTTCTTATTTACAGATAAAGGATACTAATGTGATCCAGTGATTGATTTTCTTTCTTGACTCGCTAACCATGAATTAGTCCACAGCTCTTCAGCACTGAACTGCACTGGGTCAGGGTTGAAACTGTGGGCTGTGTTGGAGGATCAGAGCAGGAAAATGCATCTTCTGATTTGTTTTTCCCTTTTGATCTCATGAAGTATATTGCATGTGTTGATACTGAACAGAATTAACTTTGTAATCTCTAGTGTACATCATCAATTTCTTTTGCAAATAAGCTTTGAATAACCAGATATAGTTACTGTTGACATTTGATCAACAACAAAATACTTTTTGAATGCCTAATAAATAGAAATGTCTGATAGTACTTATTTTTTGATACAGAAACTAAGGAATGACTGCTCATAAGGGAAATAAGATACTGTTTGGCAGCCCTGAAACAGACAACCTGTGTAAGACAGTGCAGCACACCCTGAATTTGTGCTGTGTAACGGAACTGTTTACAGAGCAGAACTGCCATAAATGAAGCTGATGGACTTGTGTCATATTTCTCCTATAGAAGCAATTGTTGCCCTCATGGTAGTCAAGGAGGTAGATTCTTTCCAAGTTGGCTCTTCAAAACACCTTTTTGTGTTGGGAGCAAAGGAGACAGACTTAGTTATATAGCTTAGGCTTGATGTACTTCCTTTGCCATGTCTTTCTGGAAAAAGCCTTACCCCTAATTACTGGTTACCCTGTAAAATAATACCAGAAGTCATCAGGTTTTAGCAATAGAAATTTTGTCTCAGAGATGTTCACTAATACTGAATTCTGGTTCAACACCAGATGATAAGTTGGTTTGGCTTTTTAATTTTTTTGTGTGTTTTTGTTTTTGATTTTTGTTTGGGTTTTGTTCGTTTGTTTTCGTTTGTTGGTATTTTATCTCTGGAGAGTTGTAAAATATTAATGTTCTTTGTGTGTGGATACTCGTCAGAGGGTGGCGGATGGGGAGACTTCTTCGTGGGTCAGGCTTTGTTACTGTGGCTTCTCTTGCCTGTTCAAAGCCACTGTGAAATTGGAGGAATTTCTGCTGACAGTTCGAGGGGTTCTAAGGTGAGGAATGGGGCAAAGCACACTGACTGGGACTAGTCTGTTCTTCTGTAGCAAAAAGTCTACCTTCAATGAATATGAACCATTATGAACACACTGAGTGGATATATAAAATGTCTCAGAGGAAAGAAACAATTTTAAATGAAGTTTTCAAAGGCAAATAAGAGAAAGAAAATGAGAGTGGAATAGACACAGAAGTCTCAGGGAGGACAGGTGCCTTGTTTTAAACAGGGCATGTATATTTTACAGCAGCAGCCTTGGCTGATCTTTTCTTTTGGTCAAATCTTAACATGGTTTTGGTTTTTACACAGCACTACTTACGGTTTAATTAGGTTCCCACGTTAGTACCCGAGACTGAAGAGAAATGGAAAATGTATTCAAAATTCCAAAGGATATGATTAGAAATTGGACTAGTCTGAGCAGGGAATAAAATCTGTCTTTTCCTCTTTGTCTCTCTCAGGAGTGCAGCGGCTGGTGGGGGGAAATTTACTTCTCATGATTGAGTGACCTGATTTTGTCTCCCACTTGCACAACACAGCCTCTTGTAAGAAAACCACTAGTCTTAAATTCATACATAATTGCACAGCAGGGATACTGAGTTTAAAAATGCAGATTTCTGTGTATTAAGAAACAGAAGTCTTTTTTGAACCCTTGAACTTCCTTTGTTGTTTCAATGACCACCTACAGAACCCGCCTGCAGAGAGCCAGTGAAATACAGTAGCTTCTTTTATATGGAAAAAGTATCTTCCCCCACCCCTCTCCTTCTCCCCTCCATTCTGACATGAATGTATAGTCTATCTTTGTAACAGAGGACACTAATTATGGAACTTAGGGCCTATGTATGTCTAGGCTATACAGTAGCAGTAGATAAGGGTATATTCTGCTAATCAGTGCTACTGAGCTTGGGAACAGTGTTACCTTTCCTTTCTTGAGAAAATGGGCTACTTGCTTCATTTTACATGTTTTCTCACTGACTGTTAGGAGCTCAGTCAGTAGGTATAAGCCTCCTCCTATCTGTATCAAAGCGGCTAATGTTTACAACTTTGTCTTCAGATGTTCAAAATCACGTCTTTTTTGCTACAGTTCAGCAACTTAAGAAAAAGTATGCACCCTACTGTTGCTGTCCTCTGTATTAAGTGCTATAAAGGTAAATTTGGCTGTGAATATGGTTTTATAGAGCAATGTAAAAGGCAATGTTTGACAAATGTGCTGAGGAACCTATTTGAATATCAGCAAGAAAATTAAAACAGTGCAGGATACTTTGTTTCATATAAACAACTTCCTAAACATTCACTTTTACAGTTTTGCATTTTTCATTTCAAGAACAAATAAAAAACCTAAGATCAAACAAATCACCTTAACTCTAAGAATGTGGAAAAAAATTTTGTGAAATGGATGATTTGGAGGTAAAAAGGTTTTGGTCCTTGTAGGCATGGATTAGCATAGACCTGTGCTGCAGAATTACCTTCTTTTACTCCACTTAAGGTAAAAATAAAGAAAAATACCCACACTGAGACAATTAATTCTCTCACAATTATTTTCTTGTCCCCATGTTGATGCAGAACTGGATAAAGTGGTGTTCTAGCCCTGCTGGGGATTTCCTTAAGTGTGACCTGCCTTTTGGAACATTTTGGGTGATACTGCAGGGAGAAAGTGGCTGTCCTGTCTTGGCATGGAGGTAGAAGCGATGTCAGTGATGTTAACATGGCCACTTGGTGCAGTATGCAGCTTGGAATTGATTGTCTAGAGCCTGAATGGCCTGAACTCAACTTCAAGATGCCATGTCCCATAGCAGAATAGCCACCTGCTGTCTGTCAGCCTGCAGGGTGTGTGGATTTCTCGTTCCAATGAGAGGAGGCACGTGCGAGGGCCTTTCAGAAGGAAGTGTTTGCCCTCAAAATGTAACCTCGCTTGGGAGACTGCATGTAGCAGTGATGGGGGAGTAAGGATGTCTGCAAATATTCATGGAGAAAGGAGCCTAATGGCTGTTTTTGGAATATGGTTACAAGAGTGCAGAGTGGGGCTGTATCCCTGTGCAGGCCTAAAGTCAGGCTAGGACTGGAACTGAGCTTCTGTGGGATTTGGAAGTACTGCAGCAGCCTTTCAGCATGGGGCCATGTATGTTTCGTGTGGGTTGCCATTGTTTACTGGAAGCTGGCCCCTTTGAATGGCATTTCTTCTTGAAGACTAGCATGGTTATGGTCTTGTAGCGGACTGCTGAGAAAATTTAGTGCTAAGTTTTCTCCTTTATGTACTGTATGCATGGCTAAGGTCATCTAGCTTAGAAGTGAGAGCATCAAACTAATGGGTTCTTTATTGCCTCCTAGTACCCATACCTTGTTACTTCCTCCATGTTTATCTTACTTTTATAGCAGAGTTAGGACTGCTTGGTGCACAATTCCTAGCTGCAAATAAATGTATTTACTTTGGAGAAAGCCTCAATACTCTGGCTTCAGAAACTGTGATTCAAGGACTGTGTGATTTCTGCTTAGCTTGGGACAGACTGGTGCTTCTCTTACATTGAGACCCCATGCCTGACTTCTGCCTGCTTCTTCCTAGCAGCCAGGCCCGAATTTCACACATATTTCAGTAGCATCCTGTGACTGACCGTATGTACTGGAATTAGCTGGGTCTGGTGGAAGGGGATTGCTGTGAGGCAGCTGGTTTACACCACTTAGCAGGAAACTTCTAATGAGAGGTGAGTCTGCTCAGTGGCAGACCAGAGGCAAGGGTTGTGACATACCTCCCAACAAGTACTGTAGTACTGAGATGCGCCCCCTTTTCCATGACATTACTTAGGGCTTTTCTGCTAGTTGGGAGGGAAGATGCCTGAGAGGTCTGCTGTTGTGGGACAGGCATAGCAGACCAGTGTGACCACTCCACAACCTGTGGCACAGTCTCAAAGATTTCTATGCCTATGGTTTGACCCCACCTCCCTCTTGGGTTTTTTTGTATCTTCGTTTTTTTGCAAGCAGAGGCACAGTTTTGTGCTTAAAACATTGAAGCATTAAAAGAGATGTCTTTGCAGTAAAAAAAGTATGTAATTGTGCTGCTTGCCTCATCTGTGTGGAAATTAGTTTGATTGGTTTTGGACCCTTTGTCACCTCATGATGTGGAAAAAGGGGATAGCCTAGGAATAGGTTGTGGCCTCCAAGAGATGAGAATGAGTGAAACAGTGAAGTTGAGGCACTCTATAAGGTCTTCATTGCTTTTAAGTTAAAGCTGTGCACAAGAAAAATGCAGTGTGTCATGCACACTTTGCTAAGCATGCAAATGAAGCTAAAACATTTTGTTCTCTTTTTGTTACAACATTGTCCCTGAATGCCATTAACAGCTATTTTATTAATCTTATTCACTTTTTGCTAGTATAGGCTGTATTATTTGAGAGGTGCTGCTAGTAACTCTTTGGAAAAACACTGATGGAAGGGGACCTTGTAAAATGGTAGATGAACTGTTGTCCTTGGTTCAAGGCTTGCTGTCACTCTGGGCAGTGTTGCCAGCTTCTGTGATTTCACTGACCATCTTGGACTGCCAAAAACTAGAATCATATGTTCATTTGAGCATTAGTTCTTCATGGTTAAGAAGAAGCAAGCTACTAGCTAGTTTGTTTGTAAACATTAGTATTTTGAACTCTAGAGTTTCACAGCCCTGAAGGTAATTGAAAAGTACTAAACTACCCTTTAATAAACAACCTACAGAGCCCTGGCACTTTTATCTGGATGATATGTATGCAGACTCTGTTTTAGGAGCCAATAACATTTGACTACTGATCTCTGAATACTTGGACTTGGCAATAACGGACAGAGATTAGCATATGATTTCCCTTTTAAGGTGAGTTTACTTGAAACTGATCTCAGCACCTTAAAATAAA
Source organism: Empidonax traillii (assembly GCF_003031625.1). Taxonomy (NCBI): domain Eukaryota; kingdom Metazoa; phylum Chordata; class Aves; order Passeriformes; family Tyrannidae; genus Empidonax; species Empidonax traillii. The sequence goes on from NW_020955798.1 coordinate 298,117, forward strand.
TCCAAAACATAAATAAATGGTGGGTTGTCTGTCTAGAGGACTTCCTGATAGGCATATTGCTATTTTCTGTAATTGCAGTAAGAGGCGGTTTTCCATCCTGCTCAAAGGGTTTTTGCTGCTGCTTTCACTGTGTACTTTTTTTCCCCCTATTCTTATGGGGGAGGTCTTGGTAGATTTTGCTGTTTAATCTGGAAGTGGTAGTGATACCTGGCAGTGGCAGTGCCTTCTATTTTTGCAAAGAAAGTGAAAAATTATAGAAGAATAACAGTTAAAACTGGTTGAATTGAGATACTTTTCTTTCAAAATTGGCCAATGAATGAGACAGTGCTTAGATATTATTCTCTTGACATTCCTCTTGCTAACTCATTTCTAAATTACAGGAATCTGGATGAATGGTAAGGAGCTGCCATATTTTTAATTCTTCCCCCCTAACACTCTTCTTTAATGCTTTTAATCTGTTAAGCTACCGAATAGACTTAGTTAAAACCTGTCTTCATTTTATGAATCAGAGGTTGCATATTTTATGACCAACATTTCATATCATGCATTCCATCTATCTGGAAATAACGTGATAAAGGAAGTGAGGAGTACTGTCTGGTTTTGATAGCTATAAATTTACTTTTAGAAAACACAAGTCAATGTTTACATCTCCATCTGAATGTATTTTAATTAGGGAGTTGGAGCAGCACCACCATCAATACCACTGTCCATGTACAGACTGAGTAATACAACTAATGCCTTTAGGATTAGACCTGTAAATAGATATGTTTGGTTATGTCCTTAAATCTGCCTGTTTTTCTATAAACCATTTCCTTTGATCTAATGAATCTTAAGACTTGTGAGCTTGGCTTCAGGCTTTAAAATACAAAAGGCTTTTAGTGCAGCGATTGATAGTAGAAGAACAATAACCGCTTTGGATTCACTTGGAGCCCTCTGCTTCTTAGCATTATTGCCATAAAATTTATTCTACTTTTGTGACATGTGCTGCCTTTTTTTTGTCTCTGGCAGAACTGCAGTTATTAAAACAAAGTCAGTTTTGCCCTCCCATCTCAAGGCTAGGTTATGTCTTCCCTCACTAAACTGGGATTTCTGTGATTTTAGTCATTCTGTTCCACCTCCTGGTTCAACTCCACTATGGCAGGCCTCATCTCCAAGCATTGCTGGCCATGCCTTCCCATGCATATCACATCTCATGATGAAAATTCCTCACTTAGTAGGGTTTGCTCATAATGGCAGAACCTTAATTGTTGAGTCTGACTGAAGGCTGTTGAAAGCAGTAGCAGGAAGCCTGCTGATTTCAAGAGGCACTGGATGAGGTTGGCAGTGGAAAGAAGAGAGGTGAGAAGGTCCAAGGAGGTAAAAGGGAGCTGGTGCAGAATTGGGAAAGTAGTGGTACTCCTAAGTACTACTATTGTGTACATCTGTTCTGTTTTCCATTCTTTTGGGAGGATGGATGCCTGGCTGGTCACGTAGCATAGTTTGTTGTGTGGGTTTGTCTGCCATTAGAGCTCTGTGGCTCTTTCCAGTGCCTACTTTTTTACCCTTTCATTGCAATGTGCACTTGAAAAGCACTAAATGAGTTTAAAAATTATCTACTCCTTTGTGTCAGGGGTGCATTGGAACGTAAGCATTATTTTCCCGGCACTTAAATTTATTTTCATGATTATCACTTTCCCTGGCAATCTTAAGTTTTTAAAGCCTCCATGTCAGCAGGAGAGCCCTTTCACTGGCAGTCATGGGGACACATGGGGTAACTCTGGGGCAGGACTGCATTGCTCATTTTGGTTCAAGAGAATCTCTGTTCTGGCAGCCATATACCCTTTCATCACGTTCAGGAGCACAGTTTTGGCACTGCTAAAATTTGGGGTTAGTTTTACCAGGCCCTGCAAGCAGAGAAGGCAGTATGTTGATTCTTTCTCCAAAAGCAGGGGCTCTGGATTTTTATTTTTTTTTTATCCTTTCCCAAACTGCTAACCGGGATTGTTTATATTTTACAATATTATTACTCCTGTTATGAGCTGCCTAAGGCAGCCACATCAAAGTACTGCAGAGTGCACATGGTGCCAGCTCAAATAATAGCAACAAACTCTGGTCTCCCGAACCTTGGTTTGATTTCATTGTTCCAGTAGGAAATGAGTTGGTGTGATCCCTCCGTCTGTGAGAGTCTTTGACTAGAGATCATTGTTCTGGTACTCAAATCCCTATTTTAATTAGAAAAGAAGGAAATACTTTGAGCTGATGCTTAGATAAAAGCTGCGAATCATATTTGTCACTCTCTGAAGGAGTTTTCTTTCAGTTTAAGTCTTTTTTTTTTTTTTTTTTTTTTTTTTTTTTTTTTTTTTTTTTTTTTT
>NW_020955798.1:300479-311971 GCF_003031625.1 Empidonax traillii
TGGATTTTACCGTTAATGTCAGTGGTGATACCGTTTTGTCCATTGTCCACACTGAAGGAACTAATAAGTGATCCCAGAAGGGCTGTTGTTACTGTTGGTTGGCATGGGCCTCTGGTAACTGGCTTTGGGTGTGGTGGGGGTACAGCTGCCCACTGAAGTCATCTTTTCTGTCCTGGGGCTCCTGCAGCCACCACAAGCCACAGGGCTGGGAGGAAAGCCTTCATTACACACTGTCTCAGCTTATGTATCTGAACTGAAACCATTTGTTTAGTGCTTACAATGGCAGGAAGTATCATATTTAGGTCCTGATAATGTGTAAGCATACTGATTTTTGAAGTGTAGGTTCTGAAGTGAAAAACTGACTTAATTCTGAATGGAGACTGTGTTTCAACCTAGTGGCCACTACTGTCCAAAGAAGGATTAAGATGAGGGCTGCAATTTGTGGCTTTTCCTTTCCTTATTATGTTTTTTCCCAGCTTTCCCTTTTGAAGAGAGGATATGTGTTGTCTTATATCTTAGTGGCTGGCAGCAGCCTTTAAATGTGCTTAAATGAAAAGGATTAACTTCCACCACAGTCTTTAATATCTTCCTTGCAGAAATCCAGCCAGTTCCTAGCAGGAATCTGACTGAGCAGAAGTAGTCCCAAGACAGGACAAATTGAGTGCATGTTGAAGTTGTTCATTTCGTTGTTAATTTTTAGAAACCTGTGTTTTCCTGGGGTGAAATTGATAATATTTTGTGAACACGACATTTTGTTCCACTAGTAACATACAAGTCCATCACAACTGACTTGTGAGCTCCTTATGTTTAAGTTTCACGTGTCTAACTTTCCAAACATGGCCCAACTGTAGTCCCTTTTAGTGCTAAATGAACAAATTGCAAACGATGCTCGCCCTGTCCTCCTTGATTGGTTTCATTGTATTCTACCAACTGTGCCATCTTTCTTCAAAAGTTGTGGAGTGTAGATGTTCAATAAGAGTAAGCTTGAAAAAAATATCATTCTCACATAGATAAGAAAGCCCTCGAGCCTTCAATTCTATGATTTTTTTTTAACAATCTTTCTGGCCAAACCATTAGAAGTAATCAAGCAGCTGTACATGAATGCTTTAAAAAATAAATGCTTAAAAAAGCTAATTGAAGGCAATCAAGCTATTTACTAGGACCCTTAGCAGTGTTGATAAGAGCTGATGTTTGCCACTTTGTCTCAGGCTATCCTTTAAAACAGAATGCTTGGCAAACATCTTTTTATTGTAAAATGTTGTATAACTTTATTTTCTTTGTAATTTGCATATGATTAAGCAAGGGAGGAGTTTGTTTCAATGCAGAGGGAAGAGTGAAAGGCACTAGGTAGGGTTTTCTTCTTTCATTTACATCAGCACTTACATCTTCTTTCATTACATCAGTTTGGAAGCAGTGCTTTCACAAAAATTTCCATTAGAATGGAAGTTTTGTTACTGAAAACTCCAAAATTTCTGTGAAGTTCTTATAATAACCTGAGATATGAAGAATGAAAAACAACAAGTTTTTAAAATGCTTACATTGTGGTGTAAACATTTTTTATAATGTGAAAAGTCACAAGTATGTGGAAAAAATGGATCTGGGAAATGAATTCTTAATTTTTATGCTATTTTCTTGTAAAATAATGTAGATGTAAAATTAAAAAAAAAAAAAGTTGAAATATCAAACTTAGAGTCACATAAAATTTACACTATTACACTATTGGACCACTGACTGCAACCCTGGATTACTGTAGTTTGTCACGGAGGGAACCAGAAGAGTTGGGTACAGTACAGGGATGCTGGAAACATAAAAGTAAATTAAGAAGTGACAAGTTCAAAACTATGCCAAGTGGGTCCTTGGGCAACTGGGGAGCTCCTCACCTCAACTTTTGAGCGACTGATGAAAGGGAGATCTACTGAGCGCTGGTAAATATAGAGGCATCTGCTCCATTCCAGGAAATTCCAGAGGGGCACCTTGCTGGAAATGGTGTGCTCATTCTTTTACATTGGCTTGGTCAACTTATGGTGACATTGTTTATTTTTTGGGAGATGCTGCCACATCAGACTTGTGTAGAGTGGATGGAGCAAGCTTCTGCACTGTCTCACATACAAGACATGTGAAATGATGTCTTGTAATCTAGAAGCCCAGCCAAAGGTCTAAAGACAGGGTGCTGAGCTTAAGCAGTCAGCAGGAGGGCAGAAGATGGTGTGGTTTGTGCAATGAATCTCACATGATCACTTTGACCTCCAGTTTAACATCTTGTTTTCCCATTTCTTTTGGAGTTAAGATGATCTTGTAGAATATAATTTACCCAAGTATAGTTTATATCAGTTTTACAAGCCTTGCTTCTGGACTTGGCCCAGAATCTATAAACCTCTGGCTTCTAGAAGGTAGTGAAACCACAAATAATGAATAAGTGGTGTTAATAAAGAATAAATCAGAGCATTGGCTTAGTTATTGCAACTATTAAAATTGCTTGAATAAGGTAAATGCAGTGCTCAGACAGCTAAACATTGTGCAGCTGAAGTCAGATTCACAGCTTTCACTGACTTCTCCCTTAATCTTCAGGAAAGCATATGACAGTATTCCTCAAAACTTGCGTGGAACTAATTTTAATTTATCTGGGCTTATGCACTGCCTAGCTGATTGAAAAAGCTGGCAGCGTTTCCTGACATTGAAGTCTTATTGCAGTAAGGAAGAGGCAGTTCACATTAGAGTGTTCTGGTGCCTACAGCTCTGTGTGTGTCTGTGTGTGTGCAGGGTGGGGACACCACAGAGGTTCAGGCCAGGTTTGCAGCTGAAGCATGCCCGTGATTGAGGGAGGAAGGTGACATGGTCTTCTTTCATAGCTGTTCTCATCTCTGCTTTCTGAAACTTCTTCACATTTGTTTCCCTCCAAAACTGAATAACAAATTACTGTGTTCTTCCCGATAAAGTGTCTTTTCCATTCTTCTGTTTATCCTTTCTTTATGTCTTATTGAGCATTTCCAGAGTTCACTTGCAGTGATGGCCTGGGAGTGTGATTAAATCATGATTTACTAAACCCTGCCAAACCTAAAGTAAAATATGTTTAACATTCTCCAGCTGTTCATCATACATAATCCTTGACTTATTTTTATTTTTTTAAAATATTGAGCTGGTGTACTGTAAAAACACTCCTGGGAAAGCTGCTCATTTGCTTCTATGCCAGCAAGAGTCTCTTTACTTGCTCAAAAAGCAGCATTATATGCTTGACACCTTGGTCCTGATGGGTAACAAACACCAGCTAGTAGCTTCCCAAAACACAGAGCTCTTCCAGGATGGAATGGTGAGCTCAGCCTTACATAATAATGCTCACAACACACACAAAATGAGACCTATAATGTTGTGATGGTGTGCAGGTGCTCTGGCTCCAGGAACAGAGGAAAGGAAAGGTGGTCAGTAATTGCAATTCACGTAGATAATTTTGTCATTCCTTAAACTTTGGGAGATGCTCTCATTGAGACAAAGCATTTCTTTCCTGTTGTTTTCCGTGATCCATTCTGTGTTCTGAGCCTACGCTATTAGAATTTGAATTGTGGGAGCTCCAGGCACCTGATAAAACCCAGGCTTCTGGTTTTTGTATTGAATTATTTGCTGTGTTCCTTAGCTCTGTATGTCTGCCTGGATATGTCCCCGCACACTGAGTGCCAGGTGACTGCTTCCTTGTCTTCCTCCTAAAAGTAGCTGTGCACATCATTAAGACTGCAGAATAAATGAGCAAATATCCACAGTTGTAACATCATCCTGTCAGATGGCTTTGGGGAAGACAAAAGGTTGAGATGGTTTTGCAAGATCTTTACAGGGTTTAGAGCCAGACCCTTTGGGTACTCAGTGGGGGCAAGTCTTCACCATTCTATGGAAGGCTTCATGGATCTTCTTCAAGGGACCTCTTCATGAAATTTTCTCCTAATTCTCCTCAGACTGTTGCAGTCAATAACATTTAAAATCAAACTTGCTTGGGCCCGTGGTGCCTCTTGACTAAGGTAGCACTGAGTGATGAGGCAGAGGTTTTTGATAGCCTCTATACTATCTTACGCATGGTGAAGTTCTGATTTTGTTTGTTAATGCAAGTTTAGCAAAGATATAAACCTTATTTAAGCCAGCCACACTGAAGAACAACTTCTGAAGAGGCTGGGTCTGGTTGTTTGGGGTCTATTTTGAAGGAATAGGGCTCATTTTAAAGTTGCATGTTTTACATTTGAGAAAGGGCCCTATGTCATCTAAGTACGATTTCCAGTTGATTGTAAGATAATTGGAATCCCATTCAAATAGCAGACCATGCAACAGTGGAACCTATTTACATATACCCAAGTGCAGTATCTATTTAAGTGCTGTGTATAGATTTCAGTTTCTTTAGTGGCTCATAGGGTGAGTGATTAATTTGAGGGAAAAACTCTGCTGGAGTAAAAGAAGAATCTGCTTCTTGTCATCGTGTGCTGTTTTGATAGGAAGTGAAATCTGGGATTTGAATGACTTGACAGTCAGTGAGAGTCTTGCTTTCAGCTGAAGAAATTCAAACAGAGCAAGGAGAAGAGAATACAAACCTGAGCAAGGGATATGAGCCTCTTGCCATCTGATTTTAGCAGCACCAAGCACCTCATAAATGTAACAGTTTTCCTTAGTGTGCAAATCAGGGGAGTGATGACGCATTAGTTCAATACCAATTATTGGTGCACTTTTATGTTCACTGCTGTGGTTTTGGTAGGGGGGAACATTTTCATTAGATCCATCTCTGCTTAAGCTCTCTCCTTAACCAGGTGGTGCAAAAACAGATTGTGCCTGGGCAGCCTAGGAGCACAATGGTGTCTTGGGGCTCTGGCGAGCTGACTTCACTCACTGGCGTAGCTGCTGTAGATCCACTGGCTTCTGTAGTACTGGGCTGGAGAGTAAGTGGCCTCTCACTTGGCTGCTCAGCACAGCCATTGTGACTGCTTCTGCTATTAGAGAATAAAAAGAGATTTTTTTCCATGGTTACAGTACAGCTAGTCTTTAACGTTCTTGCTGATTACCGCTGACCCAAAAAGTCTGCCTAGCATGCCTTTTATATGGAGTATATGTCAGTGAAGCTTAAAGTCTCTTCTCCTCCCCTAGGCTTCACTCTGCAGTCATGTCTTTCAGACAGCTGAAATGCCATACCTCATTCGTTGGGCTTTGTCGGGAAATGTTTGATCTAATCATGTCTGAATATTTTAAAAACCGGAATGCTAGAAATGTGTCTTAAAAAGGCCTCCATCCCTGGAAAGTGTGTGCATATAATTTTAAGTTCTCTCTCTGCTGTCTCCCAGATTTTTGCCTATGAAAGTATTTCCTGTTTTCCACTGTAATTATAAACCCTTGCCATAGTGGTCCCTGTTTCTAGTGCCTTTTATGGTTTTATTTGTATTTTTAGGTGTGAGTTGCAACATTTGAAACCCATGGTGATAGAGAGTCTGTCAATGGAACACAGCTCTACCATCACTCCTGCAAAGTACATGAACCTGTTGAAATAAGTCCAGAGGAGGACCACAAAAGTGATTACAGGGCTGGACCACCTCTCCTATGAAGACTGGCTGAGAGATGGAGTTGTTCAGCCTGGAGAAGAAAGGCTCTGGGGAGATCTTATAGTAGCCTTGCAGTACCTAAAAGAGGTCTACAAGAGAGCTGGAAAGGGACTTTTATAAGTGATTGTAGTGATAGGACAAGAGGGAATGTCTCCAGACTGAAAGACAGTAGATTTAGATTAAATATTAGAAAGAAATTCTTTATTTTAAGGGTGGTGAGCCACTGGAACAGGTTACCCAGAGAAGCTGGGGATGCCCTATCCCTGGAAATGTTGAAGGCCAGGGTGAATGGGGCTTTGAGCAACCTGGTCTATCAGAAGGTGTTCCTGCTTATGGCAGGAGGGTTGGAAGTAGGTGATCTTTAAGCTCCCTTCCAATCCAAAGCATTCTATGGTGCTGTGATTCTATAAATAATTTGCATTAGCTCATGTAATACTGTAACATGGAACATGCTTTGTCTAGCTGTCACAGTTATGCTCATGCTAAATAAGAATTTGGGGAATTTCATCTAGAGGGCAGTTTAAATGAGGCTCGTGATGTTTCTGTCCTTCTGCACTGAGTTTTGAACTTCTGACATCAAAATATGGCCTTTGCTGTATTAACCAGGTGCTTTCATGTGGTCCATTATTAAGTCAGATTTTCCCAGTATAAAATTCCTTATGGCTGGATAATTCCTGAAAATAAACAGAGTAAGAAATCTTACACTCAAACTTATGCTACAACTGCGCTGCAAAACAGATCCTGCTTGAGATAACGGTGGGCCTGAGTTGTTCTTGGTACTTTTCCACTATTTACGTATGGAGTGCTTTGGTCTATGGAAGTCACCCACGTGATGTTATAGCAAAAGTGTAGTTCCATCTAGTTCCATTCACCTGTGTGTGCTCAAAGCATTACTGCTGCAAATAAAAGTATTTGTGTGTTCTTTGAGCCTTGTGTAACAGGTCGGTATGCTGGGAGTGGAAGGGAGGAAGAATACAGTAAGGAAAGAGGATAAACCTGGGGTGCTCCCTGAGGGAAATAAAGAGGTAGGTTTGGTACAGGCATTTAAATGGCATATAAACCTATAGCTGGAATTGAGCTTCAGCAGAAATTACATGTGTGCAGGGGGCTGCTGCCCTTTTGGGAGGGTAGGACGTTGGTAGACCTTTTGAAATGTTATTACTAAAAATTCATGTCCTTGACTCTGCTGAGAAGTCCAGTGATTACAGGGGTGGAAAAAGGGGACTAGCCACACTACACGCATTGGTGTCTTGGGGAATCAAGATGCTTGCTTTTTAATAGTTTTTTGTTTGTTTGTTTTTTGGTTTTTGGTCTTTTTTCTTGAGAGAGGGTGGTGTCAGATTATTATTATCTTTTTGTTGCTCTAAATCAGCAGTTTGCCCGAGGAGAATACAGACTTTTCTCAGAATTGATTTTCAGGGAAAAAAGCCAAATATTTCCTGTCAATAAACACATTCATTCTGAGAGAACACTTCAAAACCAAAGTTAAATACCTAGATTGGTAAGCCTAAACAAGCTCTCTTCAAATCTCTATACATACACTTTTCTATATTTTTGTATCCTTTGTTTAACCAAGTAAATTTTTTTGTTAGTTGCAGAACCTCTCTTGAGGGATAATGCCAACTGGTGAAATGGACAAAGAAACTGTGAGTTAATAGAACTCCAGCATCTCATATGAGTGGAGAAGAGCCAGCTTCATTGGGTCAACCTGAATCACTAGCAGTATATTGGTGAAAGCTATTGCAGAACTCACAGCAATATGGCAAGACAGCACCATCCCTGTTGAGAGGAAGAGATACAGATTATATTCCATGCCTGGCTAGTAGCTGCTTCGGTTGGCAGGCAGGCCAGTTCACCCCTTTGTATCTCAACTTTTCATGAGTGTTTCGAAAGTAGTCTTTTTGTAGATATTGGCTAATACTTGGGTTAAAAAGGCTCTGATGTTAGTGAGGAGTTTGGGCACTTAATGTAAATCAAACTAATCAGGCAGTGAAGGCCATTTAAGCTGCTTATCAATCAAAGACGCAATTTTTTGAATCAATGATGCACCCATTCATCTTGATTAGGCACATTCATGTTTATAGTCAGAAATCAGAGCAGAAGCAGCCAAGGATTTTCATAAATAATTGATAGTGCATACTTTCTGTGGCTATGCTCTCAAAGGAAAGTGAAGATGGAGGAAGAATGCATACAGAATGTTTGAAAGATAATAGATGAACTTAAGATATAAAACGTCATCCCGTCTTCACATTAGTATCACTACAACAACACATTTGATGTTCTTGTTCCTCAATGCTGATGATCCGTAAGACTTAGTCCTCAAAATAATAATAACAGGGAAAAAAGGACTCTGATCTGCCAGTTTCTGATCAAGGCCATATGTGAGGTTTTCAGCTTGCTCCCAGTGCTTTTCTGTATGTTTATCTGTTGAAATAAAAATAAATATTCACCTGGAATGTTTCTATGTCCTTCCCACCTTTCCTTTCCAATGTGGAAATATTATTTCCAAACATAGTACAAGGTGGGTTGCATCTTAGTGACAGCGGAGATCTATGCATGAGTACTGTGTCCTTTCTTCAAGAACATGGCTGAACATTATTTAGCTGAGCTGTTCAACTGGAGTTGACCCAGATCTATCTATCTATCTATCTATCTATCTATCTATCTATCTATCTATCTATCTATCTATCTATCTATCTACATGTATACAGATATATACATATACATGTTGCATCTCCTTTTTGCAATGGTGGGGGGACCATAACAAAGACATAAAGCAATCTCTTTGATTATGCAAAATCATCCTTCTGAAGTAAAGTTAGCTGTGAAATTAAGATCTGCAGTATGAAAACAGGGCAAGGAATGGGTTTACCAGTGCTGAAAGAGGCTTTGAACTTTCTGTCCAGCATAATAATTAATCAAAATCATCTTTAGATAACCTGCTAAATATTTCTAAAGAGAATAAGGATGGAATCTGAATCATGTTCACCTGCTCAGCTCTTGCTGGTCAGGGCTTGATAGCCATGGATGTGACATGCTGAGAGAGAGAGGGAAATGTGTGGGAGGGGAGGGAATCATCAAAATGCCCAGAGGGAATCGGAGCTTCTCCAGATGACCTAGCCCCCACGAACCTTAATGCAGTTGAGCTTTAAACTGCCTTGCAGCTTCTCTCTTGAAAAAAAAAACCACAAAAAAACAAAAACAGAAACCCACAACCAACTGCAAAAGTTACATGAAATCATTTTGAGTGATGGTTTCATTATTCAGCTCCAGTGGATAAACTTCCTCTGGGCTTAATTGAAGTGCAGAGTTCTTCTATATGGAAGTCAAGGCACTGACTAGAGTCTCTCCCTTTAGTTGGTCTTACGAATTATTTCTCTTTGCTGATTCTCTAGTGTGCTCCCCTGAATTACTTCTTTCATTTCTTTCCAGAAGCTCCAGCTTTTGCAGTTGTTGTGATGCCAAACTCTTTTTTGTTACATCTGTGTGTGGAGTGACCTATTCTGTAGATCCTTTGGTAGCAGTGTGAGTCCCGGCTCCTCTTGACATTTTACCAGTCCTTGCTTCTCTCCCATTTTGTAATCTTGCAGGGTTGGCCAAGGGACCAAGGGAAAACAATCAGGGAGTGTCTATGGTCAAGAAAGGAGTTAAGCAGAAATCTGACTACAGAAAACACCTGGTCATCTCCGATCAGTTTGCCCACTGTGAGTCAGATAGGAGAACCAGAGTCAGTACAAGGTGCTCCAGGGTCTCACCTGTGAATAACACATTTCTCTGATGCTTTTTATACCCTGGGATGGGAAGAAGGTTGGTGGTAATGGTGTTCAAACAGTGAGTGTTTATGCATCCCTTATCCCTCCATTAAAGGAAGAGGGATTCCTCTTCCGAGCAGTGTTTGGGATTCAGTTAGTGTGCTGCCTTTTAATGAGGGAGTAATGGAAAGCACTATCCATGAGGACACATCAGAATGCAGCATGTCCCACAGCTTGTGCGTGACTGTGTCATGCAATATGCAGAAAATTCAAAGTGCCAGACCAGTGTAAGGAGAGAGTTATACTGGAAGAAGATTTCACTGCATTGCACTGAAGGATGCATGAATGAACTAATAAATAATTAAATATGTCTGAAAAAGAAGAAGAAGGAGGATAAGGAAAGTCCAGTCCACTGCCTCATAAACTTTAGTGCCACATTAACTAGTTTCACTCCTATAGCAGACCTGCTATGCTATCACAGTGCTTTAATGTTTAATTCACTTTGATTTGCACTACAGAATTATCAAGTGTTTCTGCAGGCGAACCAAGGCATCTAAGGAGCACTGTTGGGAATAAAACTCTAGAAAGACCTTCAGAGAAATTAGACAGGGGGCACTTTATTGGTTTTTATTCTAGTCCTGCAGTTCTACTCTGTGGCTTTGTTTTTTCCCTCTGTTTAAATGAGTATGAGGGGCAGATTGATTTTAATATCATGTCCTCATTTCTGTGCGTGACCTGTGGAGGCTGTCTGTAGCAAGATTAGAAAAACAAGCAAATGTTTAATTTTTTGAGGGGGGAGGGGAAAGGCTTCAAAGGCCCTGCTGCTGTTGGGGAACATGACGGCTGCAAAACAGACGTATTGAAATCTGCTCATCAGGAAAAAGAATTGTGATCAACCCTTTTTTTTTGCTGCTACCTTCAAACATCCAGGTCATGTGTATTTCATAAGGAATCATCAGGAAAAAATTACAACCATTGACTCTTATATTAATGTCCTGTCAAATATGTGGTCAATTACAAATGAATCATGCCACAGAGACACTGCAGACTCTCCAGCTCTTGTTTAGGAAGGCTGCTGATGAGTCTAGTTCTTTCTGCATTGTGTGACACTGCGAAGGGTTTGAGGGTTGCCAGATAGAGACATCAAGGAGTTCTGACCAATTAGATGTGCTACCCATGCGCTGTACAAATGCTCAGTTCCTCCCGAGGGCATGGTATGATGAAAGGGGTAAAGAGCCAAAGCTACCTCAGTGTCCCCACCTCCCTAAAGGACATGGTGGAGTTTCTGAGTGTGCTATGTTGGATTGAAAAGCATGTACGAGGATCCCCAAAAGACCATTTTTTAACAGTCATTTAGCTCAAGATACAAAGTTCTGCAGCAGACCTGCCCACTAATTTTGTTTTGAGCTTCACCAAGCTCATTCAGCCCATTCCCAGCTTTTGGGCCACCATGGCACTAGGAAACACTTGCACGCTGAAAGCAGAGGTTGAAGGCCAGCAGCCTTTCATGCATCATGGAGGTGATGAGCCTGCTGGACTTCGCATCTGGAGGGAGTGAAACAGTGCCCCTTAGGACTTGACACAGCGCTCATGCTCATCAGCTCATCTGGAGAGCTCTCTTTGCTCATTCTGGCTGAGGGAAACTGCAATGGCACCTCTTGAGACCTGCAGCCCCTGGATCAGCTCCAGGTCTCATATGCATCATAGGATGTGATCACCTTAAAACCCTTGTGCCATGTGAACAGAATCAGAAAATCCTAGTGTGTATGAAGGGAAATAAAGACCCAATAATGGTCCACAGAATTACTGTAATTCACCCTATTTTTTTTCCAGTCTGTCTCCACAGTTATCATGGTGGTGCCGGCAGACTGCGGAAGTACATGTGCAAATAGCTAAGTTGTAATTTGCAAGTGCAATTAGCTGGTTTTGTGAGTGCAATCACAGTAATTGCAGGAGCCTAACTTATGTGCTTCACTGTTTTTCATCTTCAGAGCAAAGACTAATTAAATGTTAATAATAATATTAACAGCAAAATTAACATATATATATTTGAGACTATGAATTATTTGCTTTACTGCAAGTAACATAAGTGTGAGGGAGACAAAATGTATGCTGAACAAAAAAGAAGCTTGCTGCACATTTTTGGACTCCCCCCATGCAGCTGCTTCATCGCCGTGCT
>NW_020955798.1:313379-316825 GCF_003031625.1 Empidonax traillii
CTTCAGAGCAAAGACTAATTAAATGTTAATAATAATATTAACAGCAAAATTAACATATATATATTTGAGACTATGAATTATTTGCTTTACTGCAAGTAACATAAGTGTGAGGGAGACAAAATGTATGCTGAACAAAAAAGAAGCTTGCTGCACATTTTTGGACTCCCCCCATGCAGCTGCTTCATCGCCATGCTGGTGTCATAGCTGTAGCAGCAGACAGATTTAGGCATGACTGTGCAAAGATTAGGGCTCTTTGTAATGAAATCTAGAGAGCGCGTGCTGTAAGATGGCACGTAATGCAGCAAGTTATCATCAAGATTCCTATTGCATACAACACTGCATAAATGCACGTGGGCTAGATGTGAGGAAATACAACCCTCTTCCAGGTAGTTTACCAGCACCAGGATGACATTTTGGGTCATGAAATAGTGCAAAGACACTAGGCCAAATCTGGCAGATGCAGGAAGGTTTCAAGGGGAAAATAGGTTCTGTGGAGATTTAGGTCATTAGGTAAAAAGGAAACTGGAAGCTGTTCTGAGTGTTGTGGGTGGTATGGAAAAAAAGGCACAGAGTTGAGAGTGGGAGAACACTACAGCTGTTAAAACCGAACTCAAATGTCTATTTTTGTTCACAAGAATGGGAAGTTGCTTTTTCATTTCTTGTCTTGCCCTATGATGGATGCAAACAACACAGTATAAGGACATCAGATGTTTCTGGATGGCTTTCTGCTTTTTGCTTACTTCACCAGAGCTCTGTCAGTCTGCTGCTGCTTTGAACAGCACAGGGAGTGAAATGTTGGTCAGAAATGCCATATTCTTTTCTTCTGACAAGTTGGGGTGAGGTAAGTTTCACTAATTAATAATAATTATTGAAATAATGAATAATTAATTCACTAATAGCACTGGTGGTCTGTTAACCCCTTATCTAAGTCATGCATAAACCAGCCGTTTATGATAAACTTCCATTCATGTTTTTAAACCTGGAGATTCAGTTTTCATCTCACTACTGGTCACCTTTGTAGTCTTCACGTTCTCTGTCCTCTTTAATTGGCCCTTTCTGTTCATACTCTGTCATTTGCTTAGTTTCTGCAAAACAACTTAAAGTCAACATCGATCAGGACAAACTGTATCTGTCATTAGGAATTTCAGTAGGTACAAATGATCCATAGTTTTTGTAATGACTGAAGAAATAAAATCCAATAAAACTGAGCTTAAAACATAAAACGAGACTATAGAGGAGAGAGGGGCACAGAAATAGAATCCCTTAATATCGTGCTATCATGGTTGAAGAAGCCATCATGACTCAATCACAGGCTGAGATGGCTGCTTTATCAGGCATGAACCTCCATTTATCCTTCTTTCTGTGAAAGTATATGAAAAATGACTCCTTGTTTCTCATAGGTGGGCTGTCGCACTGTGGAGATCAAGCACTTCTGACATACCAAAACAGAGGGGCTGTTGCCTGACTTTGGCTTTTATGAGTTGATGGAAGTACTATTCCAGATCTTATAAGTGAACAGGTCTTATAAGGTCACTGTTGGGTGCAAAGAAAGGAAGGTGGATTATGGAGAGAAGCAATATTGCGGTAAAGATAGCTTATGTCTGCTCTTGTATTTGCATTCCCTGGCAAAAGCCCTGCTTCTAATGAAAAGTTCCTTGTAAGCGTGTGTGTCTGGTAGACCTTAGGGAAGCCGAGCTATGGAGCAAAGGGAGAGAGATGTCTGCAGAAGCAGGTAGGGAGGCAAGTCTTGGACCAGGCTTTTACCTTTGAAAGCCTTTCAAAATCTGGGATTTTTTATTTGTCTTTATGTAGTTAATTGGCAGATGCTTGCTCTCTTATGGAGACATAGACTACCAGATGAAATGGCCCCTACTAACTGAGCTAAAGGTGGATTTTTTTCTTCTCTTTGAACAAATACAAGGGGGAGGGGAAAGCAAGAGCTCCAGGCTGTGTGCAAAATTCATGTGAGACCTTAACATTTTGGACAGCTGGTTTCTCCTGCAATTATAGGTGCTTTGATGATGGGTTTACAGTTCCTGTATAAGTAATCCTTATCTCTTGTTTAGTGAATGCTCCAGCTGAGCCAGCAATCTGATATTTGTCAGTAGCTTATGGGAGGTTGAGGGTAAAACAAGAGCAAGCAGAGGGAGCAACCCTCCACCTTTCCCCTCCTCCCATCTTGCAGATAGAAAAACTGCTGAAAAGCATAAGGAAGAGAGGAGGTTTGTTTCAGCTTTGCCATATTGTGCTACTTGTAGCATTTTGTTATTGTGCATGTGGGTGACATGAAAAACTGCTTGAAGTTTTTCATAAAGAGAGAACTTAGAGGTATTTTTAATAAGGTAGATCTAGGGACATGGGAGAACCAGCAAAACAGACCATGAATCTGTACTTCTCCTTCCTATGCCCCCAAAGTTAGTTATTAGCTCTGCAGCACCCATCTGCATTCTCTGTCTCTAATCAGGCTTATTGCAAGCGAGAGTGCTTCCAAAAAAAAAGCTGAAACAGTTCAAGAGGTAGAGCAAGAGGTGACCTTTGCCGGTGCAGTACCTGGCCACTGGAAGTAAGATGCTGAGGTGAAATGCTTCATGAAAAATCACTTGAAGATAAAGTCAAGCTTTTGTTATTTCACTGAAGTAATATTTTCACCCACATGTACCTCCATTTACCAGGGTTAGTAAGACCAACTCTGCATTTTTAAAAGTCTGGTTTTAATATTCAATGATCTGTAATGGCTGCTGATCTAGCAGGTGACATTAATTGGGAAAATTTTTTAGTCACTTTCTTAGATTGGCAGCAGGTCACATGTGGTGTTTCCCAGAGCTCAGTGCTGGGGCCAGTTCTGCTTTATATCTTTATCAATGATATGGCCGAGGGCATCAAGGGCGCCCTCAGTCAGTTTGCAGATGACAACAAGTTGGTTGTTTGTATTGATATGCTGGAGGGTAGGAAGGCTCTGCAGAAGGATCTGGACAGGCTGGATTGATGGGATGATGCCAGTTGTATGAGTTTCAATAAAGCCAAGTGCTGAGTCCTACACTTGAGTCACAACAGCTCCATGCAGTGCTACTGTCTTGGGGAAAAGTGGCTGGAAAACTGCGTGAATCAACTGGGGGTGTTGATTGATAGCAGCTGAACATGAGCCATCAATGTCCCCAGCAGCCAAAAAGGCCAATGACATCCTGGCCTATATCAGAAATAGTGTGGCCAGCAGTACTAGGGGAGCAATTTTCCCTCGCTACTTGGCACCAGTGAGTCTGCACCTCAAATCCTGTGGTCAGTTTTGGGCTCCTCACTACAAGAAAGACATTGAGGTGTGTCCAGAGAGGGTCAACAAAGCTAGTGAAGGGTCTGGAGCATAAGTCTCATGTGGAGCAGCTGAGGGAGCTGGGGCTGTTTGGCCTGGAGAAGATGAGGCTCAGAGCAGACCATAGTGCTTTATACAC
>NW_020955798.1:317677-378649 GCF_003031625.1 Empidonax traillii
TACTTGGCACCAGTGAGGCTGCACCTCAAATCCTGTGGTCAGTTTTGGGCTCCTCACTACAAGAAAGACATTGAGGTGTGTCCAGAGAGGGTCAACAAAGCTAGTGAAGGGTCTGGAGCATAAGTCTCATGTGGAGCAGCTGAGGGAGCTGGGGCTGTTTGGCCTGGAGAAGATGAGGCTCAGAGCAGACCATAGTGCTTTATACACCTCTCTGAAAGGAGCCTGCAGCTGAGTTGAGTTGATCTCTTCTGAAGAGTAACAAGTGATAGGACAAGAAGTGGCCTCAAGTTGCACCAAGGGAGGTTTAGATTGGACATTAAGAAAAATTCTTCCCCAAGAGGGTTGTCAGGCATTGAAACAGATTGCTAAGGGAAGTGGTTGAGTCATCATCCCTGGAGGTATTTAAAAGACTTGTAGCTGGGGCACTTAAATACATGGTTTAGTGGTGGACTTGGCAGTGCTGGGTTGTCCTGGTTCCGGTGAGGACAGGGCTGATTTTTGCAGTAGCCAGGAGGTGGCATGGCTAGGACCCAGAGGTTATTCTGGACCACCTCATGTTATTACTGGGGGCAGGGGAAGGGAGTCTCTTCTGATGCGAAGGGGTTCCTTACAGTCAAGTAAGTGTGGTGGCAGTTCTGACCCAGAAGGAGTGGTTGGATAACACCAGCTCTGACGTGGAGGGAACAGCTGGGTGGCTCCAGTTTGGAGCCAGAAGGAACAGTCAGGGTGGCATGGCTGCAGTCAGGTCGAGGTTCGCGGTGATCATTTTTACACTCTCTCTTTTGTACACCTTAATTATTGTTCTTAATGTTGGGGCTTTTACTATTTGTTTTCTTATCTCATTGCTGTTTCCATTAAATTGTTCTTATTTCAACCCACGATCTTTATCTTTTGTGCCTCCAGTTCTCATCTCCAGCCACACGCAGGGGGAGTGGAGAGGGAGAGAAGGAGCAAGCAAGCAGTACATGGTTTGGAGAGTCTCAGTGGGAACTCTAAACTGGGGAGTACCATTCCTAAACCATGACATGGGTTAACAGTTGGACTCGATGATTTTAGTGGGTTTTTTCCAAATTAAACAGTGCTATGATTCTGTGTAGTTTAATCAAAAAGCTACAACAATATAAGTGAAAGTCATGCGATCTCCCTCTGGGCTCTTCAGAGCTGTTAAAATCAAAATGGGCAAGTCCTGTTCAGAAAACTTCCAGTGCATACTTCAGCAACCTAAGAACACAATGATTTCTTTGGAAACATTAAGGTTTATCTGGTCAGTGATATGCCAGCCTTTGACATAATAGAGCTGTTTCAGGTCTAGTTGTTTTAATATTCCCTCAAGAGGCCAATTGTCCGAAATGTACTGTCCTCCAAAGAGCAACAGCTACCTCCTAAGTGTCAGATGTGCTCATTAAGGTAGAATGCAGAAGTCTGTAAGAACAATTAAAACCCACTATAATAGTTTCTGCTCACTTAATTTATCTAAATCTCTTCACTCTCTCCCCTGTGAACCTAGCTATTCAGGAGCCCTGCAATAAAGATAACTGTATTCAAAACTACTTTTTTTGTTGTAAGTGCAACACGTTACTGATGAATGGTGGGAAATAGTCCTGACTGGTTGGGAGGTTGCTTGGATGCCTGGGAGGTCTCCTGCTTTTATAATTCCTTATGCATCATACCATATTTTTGTAACCGCCAAGTACTCTCTTTCAAACTATTTCGTCCCAGACTGAGATTTGTTATGAACTTGTGAAGGTGCTGGTGTTTACCATTTCTCTACTCTGGTGGAGAATACATCAGCTTCACCTTTTTGCTCCTCATCTTCTCTTCTTACTAATCTTAAACTATTTTTCTCTGAATGGCCTTTCTTTTTGATCCCCTGCCCTTGAGCAACCCACATTTTGATGGCAGTCTCACTGACTACTGTCTCCCATGAGAACTTTGCCTGGGAGGGTAGAGCTGGGTCTGACACTTTGTTAAGTAGTGTCCTCTCCCTTATCGCTTCTCAAAAGGTGTTAAAAAGAAAGGTGGCACTTCTGGGAAGAAAACTTGCCTATACCAGTGTGTTGTGATGGAGAGAATTTCCTGTGCCTCCCGTTTCTTTCTCAGTGGAAGAGAGGGAAAGAGTGTGGTACAGTCCCTGTAATGTTTCAGAGCTGGGTTGAACTTATGAATGACAGAAGTTTTCAGATTCATTTGTCAGGGTTTGAGGAGGAGAGGGGTAATCCTGTAAAGGGAGGCTTGGCCACCTTCGAAGTGTTTTCTTACATCATGCCATCAGTTCACAGTACTGTTGGCAAACACTCCCACATACTTGACTGAATCGTGGTTGCAGATCTTTGTCTGGGCTTGAGTACTGAGGCATTTCCTGACTGACTCCTTGAAAGTGGGATGAGTTTCTGGCATATTCCCATTCTGAAATCTCATTTAGCGCTACCTGGATGATCTGCTTGTATTTTACTCTCTTAATGTCCATATGACCAAAATCTAGAGGGAGTGTTTTAGGGAGAGGTGCCCTCAATCCTCAAGTGGGGGGAGGTCAACTAGATACGCAACTGGGACATACTTTTACTCTTACAGAGTAGCAGAGAGGTGGAAATGAAACTAAGGGAAGAGTCCCCTTGTAGTATAGCCGTTGTGAGGACAGGAATCATCTGAGGAAAGAGAAGGTAAGATGCCCATAAGCGATCTGAAAAACAGACAATATATTAGAGAAGGAGAGAGTAGTAATTTTAAGCTTTCACTTTTATTAAAAGGAATGCTCTGTAAGCCTTTCACCTTGCTACAGAAATGAGACCAATGAGTAAATATTGTTGCTGCAATAAAGAAGAAAACTAGAAAATATTTTTTCTCTTTTAATGAAGAGGAGTTATTTGCAAAGGATAGTTCTTCCGCAAACTAATGTGTTTTCAGAGGTTATTTCATGTTATATGGCAGAGTAAAACACAGCATTTCTAAAGTGCAAGTAGTTTTAGTTTAATAAACAATTCATAAAATCATGGAATCATTTATGTTGGAAAAGACCTTTAAGATCATCAAGTCCAACTGTTACAACTCATGCAGTCACAGACAGCTCAGGCTGGAGGGGACCTTGGAGGATCACGCAGCCCATTTCCTTACTCCGAGGCAGATCAACTGTACCAGTGTCGTTTCTCAGAAGGTGTTTGTTTAACCTATGTTGCAAAGCTTCTGAAATTGAAGTCTTCATGGTCAGCATGTTCCAGGGCTTTGCTATTTTTATCATTAGAAAGTGTCCCCAGCTATCCAACTGGAATTTTACTCTCCGTGATATAAGCCTGCTACTTACTGTTCGTCATGAATATAGAAATCTGACTTTTCTCCACAACAGACTTCATGTATTTGAAGATTGTTGTCCTACATCCCCTATTTTTCCTCCAACTAGGCAATGCCAGTTCTTTCACTTTATACTCTCAGATAATTTTTGTAGACATCCCATCTTTCTAATTTCTCTTCTTTGGACTATTTGCAGAAAATATTTTTTTTGAGAGTGATTCCTTATCTGTCAGTCTGTAAGGAGGGGTGGTGAAAAAAGTGTAGGTTCTTGGTCTTTCCTTTTAATTCAAGGCTTCAAATTCTGAAACTGGGGATTGGTGCAGGTTGCTCTGCAATGTCAAGCAGTCAAGAATTGCAGAGAAGCAGATTCATTATGCTTGACCTTATTAGTCTATTTGAAGTGAGTTTCAATATCCAGTAGTCAAAATCTAGTCTTAAAACAGTGCCATTTATTTGAAAAAAAAAAAAAAAGGAACCTAAATTTTGCAAATACTTTGGTTTATTTCAAATTTTTCTCTATTTTGAAACTTTTGCTCACCTCTGCTTCTCCGCAATTATAAGGTTTAATTTTTAATACCTTTTTTCCTTTCCTCTCACTAAATGATAATCTTAGCTTCCACTTAATCACCCGACTCCAGAAGCTTGGGTTGTAAGAAAACCACCATATGCAATTAATAAACTTGCTGGATGTGGTTATTGGGTTTTCTTGAGGGGTGTCATCTTGATTAGTGATTGTGGTCTCTATCAGTATAAAATTTAAATTGAATTTTTTTTTAAAAGTATTACAGATGTATTTAAAAAATAGTTCTGATAAACAACTGTATTCAGTTGTATGTACATTTTCTTACCAATAGCTAAAAGGCAGGGTGGAGTTAAAACTCTTTGCCAATATTTGGCCAGTTCACTTCAGTCTCCCTCTCTGTCCTTTGTGGAAAAGATTAGGGGGTGACTATAGCTATAGCTTGAGAGGTTATTCCCCACCCATATTTGGAGGGTTGTGTTACTCCTGTCCTCTCTTTACAGAGAGTATTTTATGACAATGCCCTGAACCGATTTGTTGTTTTAAAGATTATCTTCTGCTGAAAACTGTTATATCCCCCTGCTGGCTTTTCTGCCCTGCCAGTCCCTTCAGCCTCTACTTTTACTGCTGACATTTTATATTCTTCTTCTTGTTGCCTGCTTTGGCTGACCTGATCACTTTTGTCGTTTTGTTGTCCTTTTTCCCTTCCTGCCCTCCCCCTCACTTTTGTTTTCTGCCCATGATATATTACTGTTTCCAGCACAGCAGGAAAGAAAGATGGAAAGATTAATCAAGAGAATCTAAATTAAAAACTATAAAATCTAAAAGCTAGATGGGATGGGTTAGGATATATAACCTCACTTTCCAAGTCACTAGCAATGACTGCAAAGCCTCCAATGAAATGGATGGGTGGTCTTGTCTGGGTAATTGGCAGAAAAATTTGTACGAATTCCCCATAGTCCCATCTGGCAGCTTCTTTCTGGCAGTTGTGGTGGGGATGCCAGGACTGAAATGGAGCATTAGTATCTTCTCACCCTGTTAAAATGTGTCCTTCAGAGCTGGTCTCCTGCCTGCTGGTAGGCAAATGTGCCTGGCACTGCTCTTGACAGAGAGGTTTGCTTTTGTCTTATTGAATGTGCACACACCCTGCTTACAGCAACCAGCTTCTCTTTGGTTCAAACAGCATGTGCTCACATGTTTCTGCAAAGAAATCACCTATTAAAGTGGCACTGAGAACCTCGAAGGAAAGTTTCCTTGCTCTCTCCCCCTTCATACTCACACTGCACATGTTTATGCTGCATGATGGGAAATGCACCTGCTCGGCTCAGGGGTAAGGGGGAAAGGCAAGGTTACGTTGAATAAAGCCTACCAGGGACATGGTCCCACTGCTTTGGAGCTGTGGAGGCCATCAAATGAGGGCTTCTGTCACCTGGGCTTATCCCCAACTTTGCCTTTCCATCACTGTGACACCTGCAGCTGCACATGAGAGAGCGTTTTCAGAAGTTGCTGAGTTACACAGGGACTGCAATACAGAGTGAGGGCCAGTACAAATGGTTGAGGAGGACACAGTTGAACAAGCCTGCTTGCAGGGCATGGGTTTGGGGTTTTTTGTTGTTGATGGTGGGGTTTTTGTTGTTTGTGGGGTTTTTTGTTTGTTTGGTTTTTGTTTTGATTTGTTTTGGGTTTTTTTTTGTTTGTTTGTTTGTTTTTTTTTTGAAAGTACTTTATGTTGGTTTGAAAGCAGAAGTCTTAGAACGGCATCATCTCTTTGGTATAGAATCATAGAATAGTTTGTGTTGGAAGGGACTCTTAAAGCTCACCTAGCCCAACCCTCCTGCAATAATTAACAGGGACATCTTCCTCTAGATAGGTTCCTCAGAACCCCATCCAGCATGACCTTGAATGTTTCCAGGGATGGGGCATCTACCATCTCTCCAGGCAAGCTGTTCCAGAGTTTCACTAACCTCACTGTAACAAATATCTTCTTTATAGTTTAAAAGTATTAGTTCTTGTCCTATCACTATACTCATAAAGAGCCCCTCCCCATCTTTCCTATAGACTCACTTCAAGTACTGAAAAGCTGCAATAAGGTCTGCCTAGAGCCTTCTCTTCTCCAGGCTGAAAAACTCCAACTCTCAGCCTATCTTCATAGGTGAGGTGCTCCAGGCCTTGGATCATCTTCGTGGCTCTCTTCTGAACCTGCTCCAACAGGTCCATGTCATTCCTGTGCTGAGGTCCCCACAGTTGGATGTAGTACTCCAAGTGGGGTCTTGCCAGAAAAGAGCAGAGGGGACAGAATCACCTCCCTCGACCTGCTGGCCATGCTGCTTTTGGTGTAGCCCAGCATGCGGTTGGCTCTCTGGGTTACAAGAGCACATTGCTGGATCATGTCCAGCTTTCCATCTACCAGCACCCCCAAGTCCTTCTCAGCAGGGCTACTCTTGATCTGTTCATCCATCAGCCTGTTATTGATACTGGGGTCTGCCCTGAGCAGGTGCAGCACCTTGTACTTGGACTTGTTGAACCTCATGACTTTCACACTTGATGTTCATGGATGTTCTAGTGACAATGCAAAGGTGTTTCCACTGCTGCAGGTATCCACAGCACAAAGGAGAAATAAATTACTGTGCTATGAAATATTTTATATCAGTGTGACTACATCTATGCTACCACTTTAATTTTGCAGGTAAAGCATCACACCCCCAGCTGAAGTAGTCAGACTATTATGGAGAACAAGTCTTAGAGGAACTAAAACCCAGAGGGACTGTCTTAGCTTGAAGCACAAAGTTATTTAAACTAACCCAGCTGATTTTTGCCTGACACAATTGAGGGTGCCTTTCAGGGTGCAGTAAGGAAGAGGAAGAAGAGTATCTGGGAACTGCAGTATAGTGACAAGTGGCTGAAGACAATGGTAGAGGGCCTCTCCTGTAAGCAGGTGTATCTGTGGGAAGACTACTGTTCAAGAACTTAGCCACGTTAGCAAGCATTTAAAGGTGTACAAAGCATGTATAGTGTGCCTTTTCTCAAGGACACTCTTGCAGGATTTAGTGGTGGTATATTCTTGCACTCTCTTGAACAGAGGGGAAGATGTCTCCCTACATTGTTTGTAGCCCACTGTATAAAAAAGAAAATTTCTCTTCCAAACATTAGGCTACGACTGAAACATGTAAAATGATAAATAAAAACATGCTTGAGTCCTGCTAGCACTTAGAGTCTTAATACAGTGACCAGTGAATTGCAAATGCAAATCCTAAGCTCATTACAGTATATTTGGATTTTTGTAATGAGTAAGGTTAAAAGTGATGAGATGTAGCTAAAGGGGCACTGTTTGAAATTTCCATTTGCTTTTAGCTCACCTCAAAATAAATATGAATAAATCCATCAGCTCTTCACATATTCCTGCTCTATTTTTATTGCTGTGGTGCTGTATCTGTTTATCAGTGGGCCATTAGGAAGTAGTTCTAGACATTAGGAAGAAGTTCTTCACAGAAAGAGTTACTGGACTTTGGAATGGGCTGCCCAGGCATGTGGTGGAACCACCGTACCTGGAGGTGTTTAAGGAAAGATTGGATGTGGCGCTGAGTGCCATGGTCTAGTTGACAAGGTGGTGTGAGGTCATAGTTTGACTCGATGATCTCAGAGGTCTTTTCCAACTTAGTTGATTCTGCAATTCTGTGATTTCAGAAGCTTTAGTAACTCCGTCCTCGGAAGAAAAGGTATTGTCCTCACAGTTCACCAGATTGTTAGTCTGCTCCTAGGCTGGACTAGTTGTGCAATAACCTTTGTTGGTTCTTCTTATGAGAGCTTTGGCAAACATCTGACTGATGTTTTTCACTTTGTGGCTATTAATATGTTGGCTTTCCTCTGTGAAGTTGACATGGTGCAGTGGGCTCAACCTCAGCAGCCCATGTGGCAGCTCCAGTTGCAGAACCTCTTTCCTCTCTCCCCCTTGTATGAGGTTGTAGCTGCAGAGAAAGAGATGTGCTCCAGCCCTGTCTTTTTGTCCCATGTGAGCTGTGGGGATTCTTTAGCTTTGTGCTAGGCAGTTCATGAGGA
Organism: Empidonax traillii; assembly: GCF_003031625.1. Lineage (NCBI taxonomy): Eukaryota > Metazoa > Chordata > Aves > Passeriformes > Tyrannidae > Empidonax > Empidonax traillii. The sequence continues at coordinate 325,539 of NW_020955798.1, forward strand.
TGGAGGAAATATTAAATTGCTAGGGTAGAAGTTTCTTGTTGAAACATTGAGTTTCCTGACACTTTTTTTTCTGAAGAGGGAGGACTCGATTTGGATTGTGCTGATCTTTTCATCATCCTTTCTCTGGTGAAAGTTTCGTTATCCTAACTGGCAAAATGTTGTCCTTCTCAGGACAACTTGCCGTCTTGACATGGCCAGTGAAGCCATATGAATAGAGAATAATAAAACTAAAGAAACACGTGAAAGCAACAAAGAAATTGTTCTTTATGTATAGATAGTACAGAGCTGGGTGACGTGAGACTTCTTCTGTACAAAGGGATGAAGGCCTGCCAGGGATACTGCTGGCATCACCCTTATTTGTCTTTTTCTAAAAGGTGACTGTTCTATATCTGCACATTCACCTTTCATGTTGTTACGGGCTCCTAGAGTAAGGCCATTACTGTTAATGTTTGACTTAGATATGTGGGAATGAGTATTTGTTTCAGAAAGCAAATCAAAGAAGCCCGCTCATGTCTATCCACCCTCCCTCAGCTGTGAAGCTAGTAGGCAGTTTTCCAAAAGGAAAACAGTTCTTTGAATTTTAAAACCTACCCCATGTGACTTTTGAAAAGAAATAGCCAAGAAACTTGGACCTTTTTAAATGCAGCAATTTGGTGGGTTTTTAAATTTTTTTTTTTTTTAAACAAATCTCTTTCTGATACTGACAGGGTTTGGGAAAGTTTATGTTTGGTAGTTTGAGTAACTGAGTGCTGACTACTTCATCTTCTAACTTGAATGGAGGAGAAGGACCACACCACCTGTGCTCTGCAGAGCCTGCTGAAATACAGCCAAGTCTTTAGCCATACTCATATTAATAGCTATCTGCCTGCCACAACTCCATTTTTGCAGCTTGCAAAAGAGTCTGAAAAGGCTTGTCAAATACCACAGCAGGCAGCTTCACTCAAGAACCCTGATGCACCCAGAGTACTACAAAGACACAAGCCCAGTTAGCATAAATCCTGTGGAGGTACATGTGACAAGGCAGTGACTGTGTCGCAGCTGCACCCTGAGGACAGCATGGGCTGGCTTCCCTCAAAGGCTGCAGGTGCTGGGCTTCAGCACCCATTGGGGCAGCTCCAGGGGGAACAATGTCAGAAGCTGTAAAACAAGTACTAACCTGTTAAGGGAAGTGTGGCAACCTATTTCTTGAGGTCCTTATGATAACTTCAGCTCTTAAACTGAAGTATCCCTGTTTCCCATGGACTACCTTACCTCTTATGATTTTTAAGCACTCTGTATGCGTGCAGAGCCATATTTGTTCTCTGTCATCTGCCAGTGCAGTCAGAGGGTAGGCATGCAAGCATACAAATATGGGGATGGACACACACACACACACACACACACACACACACACACACTCCCTACATACTGCTCAGTGTGTGTGGGCTCTTTCTGGCCCTTCCTCTTTGACTTTCTGTGCACAGTTGTGTTACTCTCGGTCGGTCTGTGAAGGCTCAGTTAGCTTTGCCATTGGTCCCTGCAAGGAATCAAACATGACTGGCTTCATTGGTGCTTGTGTGTGCTTATGAATATGAGCTAGCCTGGGAGCTAATCTGTACATTTTGCACTAAGATAATTCAGTTTAATGAAACACCATCTTAAAACTGCAGGTGGGGCGTTGTTCAGGTGCCATGTTTTGCTTGAGCCAAGATAATTATAGTGCTTGGTGGGTTGAGCCTGAACTGAGACCACTGCCAGGAGGAAAGTTCACTCAGCTCCTCTTTGGACATACAGCAAATTAGATCAGCTGTGGTCAGCGGGGTTTCTTCATAAAAATATTATGCTACAGTGGCCCTGGTGTTGGGGCAGTTTTAGTCTGGGGGGTTATTTTCTTATTTCTTTTTTAGCTGGTTCCCCCCCAAGTGCCAGTTGCTGTCGTTTTGGTCTATGTTTCTGAATATCCTTTTAGTGTTCCCAGTTAGCCAGTGTCACTGAACCAGGACTGTAACAGTCTTGCTCCATTAGCTATTACTGTTTGCTGAGGAGTTAATGTAAATGAGGGCAGTCAGGAAGAGAAAAGCAAGGTGAATTTGACTGTTCCTTCTGTTACAGCTCTGCCCAACACTACATATTTTATTGTAGGTCTGGCACTAAGGGAGATTGATAATATAAGATGAAAGGTCTGTGTGATCTCACGGCTGGTAATAATGACTGAGGGACCACTTATTTCTTCCCCCCATGCTCCCAGTCTCAATCCCATTGTGAATGTTCTTCACTTCAGTGCATTGTTTAAAGCCCATGGGTCTGGGTTTTTTTACAAGGCTTTTTTGTGGTGCAGTTTGGTCTGATTGAAACCACATTTTTATATGTGTCAAAACCAGTTCAGCACTTAAAAAGAAATCACAGTATCGATTGGATCATATTTCGTAAGTGGATGTCACTGGCTAATTCTTTTGTTATACCATTTAGCTACACAGTATTAAGCAAGTGGTTACTATTAAGCAGTTACATATGGGTCCTATTAGTTCACGCATTCTGGCACTGCTTTTTGAGTAATATCTCGTCAAATAGGTTAGGATTTCAAAATGTCTAAGTCAGGGATCCTTCATTTCCCAAGCTAAAGTTAGTCTGCATAGGGGTCCACAGGTCAGGTATTGACATATGAAGGACTTCTGTTTCTTAAAAATAATAGTTTGAAGAACAAAGTCACCTTTTTTTCTTTCTTTTTTTTTTTTTCCTTTTTCTATCCCTCATTATGCTTCTTGCAGTGCAAGAAAATGAATATATATGGTTTGCAAAAAGAGCTAAGGATATAGAAGATGACTTCTGCGCCTCCTGTCATCTTTCAGCGCACATCTCCAGGAGTGAAATGCTTACCTTCTCGCCAAACTTTCTTTCACTCCTTCTAGATCAAGGTCCTTGTCTTTTTGTCAGTCTAAATGAACATCATTTTATCTTTTGATGGGTATTGGATTATCTCTGCTGTCATGGCCTGTGATAACTCTTCGCTCTCATTGTTCGTCCTCCTAACAAGCTCTGAGGCCTATTTAAAAGTGCTCACTTTTTTTTTTTTGGAGCCAGGTTTATAGGGCAGAGAGAAAAAGAGGAGAAGCTCTGAGGCTTCAGAACATGGGGGGCAGTGCAGTTTGAGGGGCATCCAAACTGTTCTTTTAGCCCTTACTTTCTGATGGGCTAAAGTGTGTTTCTCTGGAGACCTCTGTTCTTGCAGCTCTTTTTGGTGGGAGAACAGCATCTCTTTGCACTGACTCAAGACATGAAGTAGCAATTGCAGGACTAAACAGAAAGGCACATTTTCTCAAAGGAATCTCAGCTGTAAAAAAATCAGGAGCCACTGATCTAAAATATAACATGATTTTCTTGAGCCTGTCCACAGGAGCATGCATAAAGTCCTGCTTTGTCTGTTGCTTGTTATGAATTTGTTCAATCTGTAGAAATAAAAAAAAACCCCACCCCACCACAAACCCTGATGTAGTCTCCCTCTAATTGCTTCATCTCCCAGTCATTTCTAACATCTCCAGGGAGGAACACTGTCTTCTTTGGTGTCTGCAGAACGAGTAGCATATGGCAAGTATGGCCCTAAAACCTGCAGTGACAGTATACAACTCATGCTCTGACCTCTTCTGATTTATTCTGGGGTTTGTTCCTTTTTGTTATGTTTTTGGTGCTGAGGTATGAGTGTGCCTTGTGGAGACAGAACAGAGTTAATTTTCTCCTGTTGGCTGATACTTTAAAGCGGGCAGAGCTGCACTTCTTTTGCCTCCTGCTCAGCTCTTCCTCAGAAGGGAGCTTTTCTTTTCCCTCTTTTTATGTGTTTTTGGTAAACATGCCATGTTGCAACAGAACAAGCCAATGAAAGTCAAAACTTCCTCTTTTCCAGCCTGTAAACATTTCCTGGAACAATATGCTCAGCTTTGAAATCTTTTCCAGGGAGTATCCTAAGACCTCCCTCCCTCTTTCTATGAGTCACTTGATCAGAGCGGCATTCCCTTTTCTTCTGTTCAAGCCACTTCCAGGCAACCTTGTTAAAGCAATAAGGATTTAGTATATGGGAAACCACTGCCAGGTTAGCCATTCCCTCAGGACATGCAGCTGTTTACCGTCTGGTGGAGCTTCTTGGGAGTCTTTGGGCTTCGATCCCAGGTTGCAGACTCTCAGAGCAGGAAATTTTTCTTGGACGCTGTGTGTTATTCAGAAGGATAAAGTTCATGGGCACAATACAGTAGGTTGCACGCTTTTCATTGTGTTACTCCATCTAAAACAAATAAGTTAGCTATTTGCTCGTTCTGCCCTGCTGGTAATCCATTACATATTAGACCTTACTTCATTGTGTAGCAGAAGTGAAAACTGAAGAGGAATTTAGATAATAAAAGGAAATAAGCTGTCTTTTAAGTTGTCTACTCTTTCTTGCTAGAATTGCGCAGGGGTTAGCCCTGCAATGGGGTCGTGCCAATGGCAAGCACTGCAGGTGAATGAAGTGAGCTGGGAGTTATAAACTGGGAAAACTGGAGCTTTGCACCACATCTGTGTTATGGGGACTCACCGGTGGCTGTGGGTGAGCCCAGTGGGGCACACAGGAGGTGCAGCAAGGGCAGCCTGACCACATGCTCCAAGGCCATGGGAGACATTATGCTACTGCTCCCAGGTGGCTGTCCTTTTTCATTGCTTATTGAGGCTGACAGGGAGGTTCAAGGTCTCAAGCTCTCCCTGAGTTCAGAGCTATCACAGAACACAGGGACAGAGCTAACCTCGACCTGTGTCCAGGCAAGAGAAAACTCCCATCCTGTGGATGCGGTGCTCATTTAGGGCAGATTATGTTTAATATTTTTCCATACACCAGGAGCAACCTTCTGCTATTGTTAGGGATAAGTGCTGAATCTCCAGCTGTAATCAAGGCTAATATTTACTGTAAAGGAAATTAGATTTGAGGAGATTTAACACCTCCTTAAATTCCAGATTTAAGGAGGTGTTGGGTGAAAAAAGAGTTAAAGGACTTCTGAAGCCTTACTCTTACACTTCCACCTTTTGGAGAAGAGCAGCGTACATCAGTTAACAGCAGCTTTGTGAAGTCACTCATTACCATGTGTAGTGTTTTGTCCCTGAAGTATCACTTAATGTATTTATTCTTACTCAACTTGAGGAGAAAAGTTGCTCCCCTTTTTTCTTTCGCTATTCCTTCTCCTCATGGTCATTTCAACCTGACACACTGTCTGCAGAGAGAGATGGGTGCTTGCAGGATGTGGCTCTGGAGGGACTGTGCGTCTCTGGAACTTATTTCCCGGTTTGGTCTGAGTCCAGACCTGTGAGTACTGTAAGGAAGATATCAGTTTAAGAGCTGTTCCTCTGCTTCCCATACCAATTAAGGGAAAGGATCTCACTTTTTTAGCAAGGTGTTTGGCTGGAAGATTTTCTTTCTAATGACGATTTGAAGGCTCATGGGGTTTGATACTATGATTAATTATGCGTTAAGATGCCTAGAGCCTCCAAGAAGCATGCAATTATTATTTATTAAAGTCAGGATATCAGTAAATATAATGAAGTGGAGCTTTAAGTAAGCATGGAAGAAAAAGTGGAGGACATTTTCTGCTGAACACATGCAGTTCTGCGTTGGGCTGAGACTGCGTGGAAGACTGAAACTTGAAAGGGAGCTTACCCAAGGGACTCAAGTCACTGAAGATCAAGACATATCAAGACAGAAAGAGAGACAGAGAGAGAAGTGGTCTTCCTGCAGAGCAAGAGTCTAACTTTAGGAGCCCCAGTTCTCTCTAGACAAAGGCTATTCTTTTTTAATATCCCTTCCTTTCCTTGTTTCTTCTCCAGTAAAACCAAACACCTCCAACACTCAACAACTTGCACAGCACTGCCGTGCTCCTAGACATATTCCAAAGACTGATAGATAGGAAAGCACAGCTGAAAGGAAGGTGCTTTGTGTTATTCTGGGGAGCTTTAATATGAACTTCAGCCTTGAAGGTTAAAAAAAGCGCATCAAGCTCATCAATTTTCAGCCTCTTTCTATCCATATTCAAATAATTGAAATTTCCATACTTCCATAATTGAAATCACTCCCTCATTTTCACAGAAATAATGTAAGGGGTGTGACTGAATAGCAGCTTTGAGAAAGTAATAACACTTTGTTCTGCTTGATGATCCATCTGATATAGACTTTGCCCTATACAAGTGTGGCTGGAGTCTGTTCCAAGAGCTATCGAGTCTGAGAATGCTTGAATGTAAAAACAAATACTTGAGTGCAGGAGAGGCAGCCTGGTTGTTGTAAATGGCTTTGCCTGCCAAAAAGCTGGTAATAGCATGTTGGCCAGGCATCTTTGCTTTCCTAATTGGAACCACAGGCTTTTTATTACAAACCTTAAGAATAACAGTACCTCCTCTAATTTAAACTCCCTTTCTAGCTCCCATGGTGTGATTTCTTTCTGGAGTGTTTACCAGTGCAGGCTGCCTGCATTTGTCTCCCTTTCTATCCCTGGGCCCCCTTTTTTTTTGTACTTCAGACTATTGCATCCTTTCTTCAGCTCAGCTATTCCGAGCACCCAAGTTCTGCATGGACTGACATTTAATGAGAGTCTGAGATTGATGTGAGAGGTTTGTGCAACTTTGTAGAAAGATGTAATTCACTGAAAAGAAAAATGAGTTAGTAACTAGGCTAGGATGGCTGCTCTTTGACACTAGATAGCATATTGAGTTCCTATGGTACTTTCTTAGATTTCCTTTTTTTATTATAATTTTCAAAAGCTGATAGTGTCACTGTAATTATGGATGCACCAATACTGTGATGTTTTGGTGGTTTTGACCAGTTAAGGAAGGTGTGCCATAAGTACAGAAGGTTGGTTAATTTTCTAGAGTTCCTCTCTAAAGTTCTCTAGACAGAAATGGCTTTAAAAGGCTAGTGTGACTTTTCAGATGGCCTGCCCCAAGACACAGTGGACTCAATGAAATTTCTTCCTAATTTTATATTCAGATGTGTTGTTTGGGCATATTCTGATACAAAACTTTTTCTATCAGACAATGCCAACTTGAAATCAGACAAGTCTGTGACTCTGAGTTGGTGATGATGTAATTTTGCCAGGCACTAGTCAGCTTCTCAAGAAAACTTTCTCTGCAGTGCAGGATCTGAAACCTGCCTTGTTCCCTGCCAGATCCCCACTTAGCCAGCAGTCACATGGAAGCCAGCAGCAGGGAAGTCTCAGGTCTGTGTCCTTGGTAGCCTGGTCTTGCAGCACCTGAGCTGTGGCTGCAATGAGACCCAGGTGGTAAAATGCTCTGAAATCACCCTAATTCCTCAGAAGCTCTGCATGTGCCATATCCTTGAGCATTTCGATCCCCAGGCAGCTCAGGGAGCTGTAGGAAGATTTTTCAAGAAATGCTGACATTGAATATGGATATTGCATGCCATGCCAAGCACTGACTATGCCAACTCACTCTTGCAGATGAGTGTGGCAAGTTATTTACCTTGGACTTACATGTCAAAAAATACATTTTCAAATAGATTAAAATCAATGGTTCTTCACCTGTGGGCTGTGCAGTACCAGTACATGCCACACTTGCTCTCTCTCCTTGCAAGCGCTGTGAAAATATTTCAGTAGTAATTCCACTTAGGAGTATCAGCCTCTAGTCCCCAAGTACCTTCAGTGGCAGCATGTGTGGAATTAATTCCATCTACAATAGCAATGATTAAGACACTTCCCACTTCATACCCACCCCACAAAAAAGAGCTGACATGGTAGCTAAGACAGTACCTGTTACAGAAAATATAGACATTTATGCCTGCCACTGGCTCGGCTTTTAGCTTTCCCATTTAATTTTCCTAGGCTCTCCCATATCAGAGGCTCTGCTGCTTTGGGCCAGTAAATTTTAAATGGGCAAAATGGGAAGATCAGTAAAAATTTGAGATTGTGAGGGCCTTTCTGCTTTCACGGTGCTCTTTGGAAACCTGCAGAACCCTGAGTTTGGGATTTAGAAACCATATTGTACTGTTTAGTTGAGCCAACACTTGGTTAACTCGTTGTACTTTCAGTTTCTCACTGAAGAGCTAGATTTGTGTACAAGTTGTCCATCTGTGTTATCTTAAGCTGATCTCTGTTCCTTTGCCTTTTTTTCTTTAATCATGTATGTTTGCCAGCAGAGGCAAAAGTGGAATGTCTCTACCTCAGCTAAACCAAGGGGAAGGAATAAACCCTCTTTTTGCTTCTGAGGCTTTCTTTGCCCATGTGAGTACCTAAATGGTACCAACCAACAGCTTTGAAATGCTGGCAGCAGCAGCTGGGAGAGATGGCATGCCAGTGTGAGACCTGACACCACCACCTTTTCTGCTGTCAGAGCTAAAAATATCATTTTTAACACTTTGGAAGAAATAATATGTTTAAATAGCCATTAATTTGTAGCTGACACCTTCTCTCCATGCCTCTGACAGCCTGCGTATTTCCTTTGTAGAGTGTCATGCTGCTTCTGTTTAGAAGCTAATAATACAATTTTCATAGTTATTGCACAAGCTGTTTGGCTCTGAGGTTTCCTTAGAGTCTAAGCAGTGCCAGAAATTCTTAGTGGAAGTTTTGGCAAGCTTTAAGTGAATGACATTCATTGGTCACTGTGCTGATGAGGGCTAGGATAGGGAAGTGGGCAAGATACCTACAGAACCTTTAATATTGAAATCTTAGCAATTCAAGGTTTAGTTAGAATGAAGCCCTCTCACTATCCTACAAATATTTGTGGGTTTAATTAATGGTGCACAGTGTGTCACTTGATTCAGTTTGAATCCAAAAGGATTTTTCGTGCTATGATAAGTTACGACCTTTTTTCCACTGGTAACAGTTCCCTTTGCTAAAGGTATGGGAATGAGGATTATTTGGACTTGGCCAGTCCACATTATTTTTTGTGATGTCTCTTGTCTGACTGATACAGGAGTTACACCTAAATTTGAGATTGCTTTGAGTCTCAAGAGCAATAAAAATCCAGTGCATATGGAAGAACAGAAAATATGTTCTGGTAAAGTTTACATCCCTGTATGATATTGGCTGATGCCCATCAAGTCCGGGAGAACTTGAATGCCAGCGTTGCTCATGTTCAGACTGAGAGACTTAAGCCTTCCTCCTCCTTCAGCTGTTACTAGAAAAAAACCTGAGTAAGGTTGTAGAGGCACACACTCAGAAGTTAGGAAATGCCCTTGTGTTTCTGAACTACAGCAAGCTTTAATTACCAGAATAGTCTCAATTATGGCATGGAAAATTTCAGCCCATGCACTTAGAAGTTTGAACAGAAAGCCTTAATAAGCAGCTGAAAAGCTACACTGAGAAGGGTTGCTTTCTACCTCTGATGACATGTTATCAGATCCCATATGCCATATTAAATCTTACCATATCTTTGGCTCCCTTTCCACACACTGATTAACATAAATGCTCCCACTCCTGCTTGCTTCGTAGCCTGTTAAGTTCTAGGGGCAGTTGGGCAGCTTGTGCTGTGGCAGTGTGTTCCCATGGGTGGGAAAGAATACTTTTTTTTTTTTTTTTTTTTTTTTTTTTTTTTTTTTTTTTTTTTTTTTTTTTTTTTTTTTTTTTTTTTTTTTTTTTTTTTTTTTTTTTTTTTTTTTTTTTTTTTTAAATTTTTGAGACTGTAGACTTCAGCAAAGGGAGCTTGCTCTTGATGAAGAGCAACTTACCCTCAACTTACCTGGCAGGTGACAGCTAATGGCACTAAAGAATTGCATATACAAATTTAATTCCTGTTCTTGATGAAGTTTTGATCGTGACTAACCCATCTTTCATTAAAAGAAAAACAAAAATCAGCCTGATAGTCCAAACCTGACTACAAATCCAAACTACACCTGAGAAGGAGGTGAGACAGTAGCTGAGAGACTTATCCATGGATTTTTACAAATAGATATGTCTGATGTTTGCAGTATAAAGAACACTGGTAAGGATGTGCCGTAGGGTACAAAAAAATCCACTTGTCCTTGAGGCTGCCTAAAGAGCTGTCTGCAATAATTGTCCTCCAGTTTTGCAGGTTTCGAAACTTGCAGTCTGAAAAGTTTCTAACCCTTGCGGGACCTGCACAAAATGGAGTGAACGTGAGCCGGTCCCGCGCTGCGGCAGAGCGACCGCTGACGAGCGCCTTGGCAGTTTTCACTGCTGCTATTTCAGATTCTGTGGGTGGCAGGGAAACAAGCAGGAATTAGGTCAATTTAGCTCTCGCTGCTGCTTGGGAAAGCGAAGAGCAGCTGCTGAGACAACCGCAGGAGTTATTCCCCCTAGAAGAGCAGACAAAAATTGAAGCTGGGGGATGGGTTAGGACAGCAAGCAGCAATGTGAGGAGAAGGAAGATCAGCTGCTGGAGTTGCCTAGACTGGGAGTGGGCATTGCCTCAGGTGAATGGGGTATATGTTGGCTGCACATTCATGTAAACAGGTCTGGGGATGTAGTAACAGCATTGTCTTGCATTCTGGGAAGGGAAAAGGAGGGAAATGTGTTTGGTTTCCCCCCTGTAACTGCTCTGAAGATGATTCCTCTTCCCTAATCCTCTTCTGTTGGTATCTGCAGTGTTGAGGCAGGGCTAAAATCTGTATTTATGAAAAAACATAAATGTAGTTTAGTAGTGGCTGGATCTTTGGTAACTGAGAAGATATAGAGGACTTGGATTTCTAGCTAGAGCATATGCAAAGCTACCTGCAGGACGTGCTTTCTGCAGGGCATTACAGGGATGTTGTAGAGCTTATGGTGCGGGGCGTGGCCCCTTGGGAAGGAGCAGGTACAGTGAATAATACACTGCATGGAGACAAACAGGCTGCATTTGTTTCCAGTTTAGCATGTCTTGATACTTTCTTTTCTACTCTTCATCCATAAGGAAGAGTTCCTTGGTCCAGTCTCAGTAAGCCTGCAGAACTAGCTTTATCAGCGGGATTGGAAGGGCACTGCAGTGGGTGGGAGCAGGCAGTAGACAAGGAGGAAAGAATGTAGCAGCACAGGGAGCCTATGAGGCTGCCCAGCTCTCCTCTGAAACCCAACCTAAGAAGGAAAGATTGCCTATGGTAAATGTAAGATGTCTCTTACTTGCCGCCTTAAGATAAGGCACCTGAAAATAGATCTTGTCTGGAACTTCAGAAAAGAGTACATCCTTACATTCATTTGCTCTCTCCCAGGTAGCTGCCAAGCGGACAGTCAAGCAACCACCATATGCACAGCCCTAAAGATAGACTGCAATGGTTTTGCTAACAGCAGTAGCACAAAAGAAAGAAAGAGAACTTACTCTTCTGTTTTATAATCCATTGACTTTCAGACGTAGTCAATTGGTAAAACAAAACACTCACAGAAAGTCTGGGTTTACAGAAGGTGAAAATCTGCCACCAAGAATGGTAATGTTGTTTTAATTATGCCAGTGCTTGAATAAGGGTTGCAAGCAGGCTTTCTGCTCCGCGCTCCAGGGCTCGATGGGTGCCAGAGTTATTGTCTTTGTACGTCTCACCCAGTCCCACCAGCTGCCAGGACGCAATAAAGTTACATCTGAGTCACTGGTTCCTAAAAGGATGACAAGTAGGTTGTGTGTAGCTGAATAGGACGATGCTGGTCCTCCACTGATCTTGCCAGCTCGGGGCTGGACTCGGGCCATAACTGCACGATAAATCCAAATGAATACTGTCGGCTGTTTAAGCGAGCTGGTCGGTTGGGGATAGAAGTAGAGAACAAGGCATGCAACTGAAAAGAGGGCTGGGATGCCAACAGAAGAGCCACTGGCCCTGTTTCAGCTTTCAGCAAACAGAATGGATCACTGGAAAGACACAATGGATGTTGTTTGCAGCCAGGCTGTGCAGGAGAGGGGAGATGCCTCTTTCTGAGACTGTGCCAGGCAGGCTGGTAGCTGCTGACGTGGGTCACTGGTCTCTGTGTGCTTTGGTCCTACTGACACCACCTCTCTTAGTGACACTGTGAGTCGCCGAGTTTGCTGTGCAATTGTGGAGAAGTAGGATGCTTTTGAGGTTCTGGTTGGTGTGGTTTTCAGTTTTGCTCTTTTAGTTTGCTTAGACCAATAAAGCAACCTGGTGTTGTGGGGGAAAATCTAGCACATATGTAGCTGATGGGGCAGATGTACAAGTATCCATGGAGGTGAGCCTGGCCCAGGCCTACTCCCCTCCTACGGGTCCACTCTCCAGACTGCATTAGTTCTTGTGGGTGAAGGCAGCCTGCATCTGTGGCTGCTCTGCAAAGCCTGCTGGTGGTGAACCCAGGAAGCCTCTGCTCAGGTGCATGGCAGCCTGTGGTGACTACATGCAACGAGGGGATGCCTGCTGTCTGGTTGCATATCTTGGCATTTCACATTGCTGTTGTGATGTCTTTTGACTACCTCCTTACCCCAAGGAGAGGTATGGGCTCCAGTCTTCCAGGTGAAACACATAATTTCCAATTTTGCAGATTGCTGGGTTTTCTGCCTTCTTAGCTTTCTTTCCACACAGGAGGTATGCTCAGGGCTTCGGCACATAAGTCCTCATTTCTCATGCTTAATACTGCCCTGTTTGTTTGCTGATAAGCTGCATGTGCACTAAAGTAGAACAGGGGAGAGTCTCCTGACAGGATGCTGTATCTTTTCCCCATAGTTTAGATTTGGTCGTGCAGTCCAAACACAAGTGATGTCTTCAGCTGTGACAGAACTGCTTTCTTCCAGCTTACTTTTATGTTAGTGTGCATTCAAACATAATGCAATGACTTGTGACAAATGTCTGCAACATATTATTTTATGGTCAAGTTAGTCAAAGTCTAGAATAACAGACAAATACTTGACTGAATATTGAATTTTTAAAAACAATGCCAGAATTTGCATAAAATATTTCCTACAAATACATTACAATCTGATTCCTAGCTTGTAGCTGTGCTTTGAATTTGGCAAAGCAAAGGTATTTTGGTTTTGCAGACAAAAGCTATAGAGTTCAGTCCTGGCTGATTATTTGTAATGGTTGACCTAGGTTATGGGAACTAGTTCATTAGCTGAGAGAGATAAAGGAGGTGAAAGATAAAGGTCATGCTATCACTAGGATTAGTTGGGTGAATTAAAGGACATGTGGAAACACAGCTAATCAGGATAAGGGCCACACAAATGATACCTTCTACGAATATCCTTCAGCATTCTGATGCCTTGAAATACAACTCCTGCACAAAGCAAGCAGGAGAAGTAAAGATGCTATGTCCAACAAGCCACAGGGCTGAGCACCAAAGGTCAAAGGGATACAAAAGTAAGTGTTTTGGGGTATTTGACTGTCAGCTAATTTTAAAATTCTGCACTGCAAGGAATATCTTCATGTCCCCTGAAAGCTATTCCTCACTATTTTTCCTGAAAGCAGTATCTTGCTCTTGCTGCCTGCAGTTATTAACTCCCATCAAGTCTAGCTGGATGTGCAGGAAAAGTAAAGGTCCTGCTACAGTAGTGTCAAGCTTAATTTATATACTGCAAAACCAGAATATCTTTTAAATAATGACTGACAGGCTTACCAGCTCGAATGAACTGGTTCTCTTTAGCAGTGCTACCAGGGAGAGGCAGCTCTTTCGGAAAGCACCAGGGTGTTTGCAGTGCTGAAAAGAACATGGGTAGAGGTGAGAGGACAGCAGAGTAACTGGAGAAACGAGGTCGAGGCAGCTAGTACTAGTGGAGAGGGTGAAACCTGTCCTAGGCCCTTGCTCCTGCCGTCCACTCTATCACTTCGGCATTTGCCACCGCGGTGAGAAGCAGCTGGATACTGGCGGAGAGAAGCATTTTTGGCACACTGTGTAAAAAATCTTGGGAAGTGCCAAGAGAAACAGGAGTGGTGTAGCATGTTCACATTTGTAATTTATCTGTGTTTGAGTGGTGTATCCAGAGAGGAACAGGGTGTGTCAGGTTGGGGCTTAGACGGACTTTTCCTGGGAAAGAATGCTGATTGTACAGACTTTACATGTACATGGTGTATAGACATACGCGTGGAATGGAGCACAGGGAGACATCACCACATATCTGATCAGTGTGCAAGTGCATTTATTTTTAATTAAAAAACAAAACAAAATGAGATTTACTTCGTTATTCTGGCTGCCATCAGGCTCTCTTCATTTACCATGGGATAACCGAAATGGCGAGATGTTCAAAGCTATATGAAATCTCTGGGGAAACGGATGATAGCAGTCTGCAACATGTTGCTTCTCAGGTGTATGGAATGTCTAAGAAAGGAGAAATTACAAGGAACTCCTATACACAAAGAAACCTAAGTGTTAAAAGCAGATTTGGAAGCAGATTTGGTGTAGATGAGTGAGATTGAAAATGATCTTGCAGTAATACACTCTAATTAGTAGTCTGTTAGTAACTAGAAAGTTAGTGCTTTGTGATAAAAGGATTACAAAAGGCAGAGCTTGACTAGAGTCTGGTTTGAAATAGGTCTTGGAAGAATAAGCATCACCAGAAGCAAATAATCTCTGCAACTTAAATGCAGGGAAAACTGTAAGTTGGAAAGGACCTCTGGAGGTAACCTGGTCAAGCCTCACAGAGGCTCACTTCGGGGCTGATTTCACAGTACTTAGCTTAATAATTAAAAATATTAATATGAAAAGCAGTGCTGAGAATGATTTCCAGAACGTGTCATTTGAAGAGACTACAACACCATCAAAATGCAGTGGCAATTGCATTGAAGCAATGTTAGGATCTAAAGTAAATCCGTGTCCTGCCAGTCATATTTTCTTCTGTACAAGATATCCACATGAAGTGCTCATACTGGGCTTATATTTCCCACAGAGCTGAATCTTTCCCTTTCAAAAATCCTGTGCACAGACTTTGAGAAGCATTGTTGTTGCTTGCGTGGTGGGAATTCCTTGCAGGAGCTTTTCTTCCCAAGAAGCTGTCTAGGAGAGAGCCCAGCTTTTCCTGACTGCTGAGCCGAAACTATTCCAGGTATGTGCTGGTGCAGCTCCATTGACTTCTGTGGAACTGCTGTGGCATAAAATGAGGATGAATCAGGCCTGCAGTCTTTCTTCTGAACTATGAATGTCAGTACTAGCCTGGAGAAATACAATTTTCAGGCTGATGTGGTTTGACACCAAATTCTACAGCAGAGGCACTGGACAGCCCAATGGCTGAAGTGACTCCTGTGGGACAGCGATGAGTGATGGGCAGGCACTTTTTTCATACACAGAGGCATTCTCTGTTCAGGCTTATGACATCCAAACCCGATTGATCTTCATGAAGAGTTGCAGTTTGGGCCCTGTGCCACAGAAATCTCTCCCTTTTCTCTCTGCATTACTCATCTTCCTGAGGGCCTTTTGCTCTCAGATTTGCTGCTGCTGTTTCTGGAAAGCATCCTATTGTAGAGCCTGCAGAGAACACGCACCTTCCATCATGCAGTAAAAAAGGCCAGTCACAGATTCCCATTGTCAAGTCCACAAACAAAACAGACTAAAAATGGAGAAGAGCAACACCTTTGCTAAATCATGCTAGCATGTTAAGGATTTCTTTTTATATATATATAAACTAAAATGAGCACAGTACTCTGAGAAGGAAAAGCGATATTCTAATGAGACAAATAACTGTTCTCACTTCTGAAGGGTCTGGGGTTATGGACCTTCAGGCACCTAACAGTAGGGCTTGTATGTTTATATCCCACATCTTAAGCTCAAGGAGGAAGTTGGGGCTGTCTAAAGTGTTCCCTGTTGTTACCCTGTTCGTTGCTAACAAGTGCTGCCGGCTGTAAAGAGGGCAGCAGAAACCCTCCAGTCACCATTTGGGTCCCCACTTCAGAAAAGTGGTACCAGGAGAGGGCATTTTCATGTCTCTTGTTTTCCAGTCTCCAAACACAAAACTGATGAAGCACATTTTGTCTTGTATCCCTCCTTCATAGGAGGGAAAAAAACTTTGTCGTCTTTTTTTTTTTTTTTTTTTTTTTTTTTTTTTTTTTTTGGGGGGGGGGGGTGACCTCCCTTCTGGTGTATCCAATGTAACCTGTTTATGGCAGGGAGATGTGACACATGGTCCTGGAAGGTCAAGCAAGATTGTCGTCTTGTTTCTGCTTAGCCTTCAAGTAATAATTTTCAGCTACTAATGGCTATGATTTGTTATGTTTAAGCTGTAATAACATATTGCTCAAATTAATGAAGTCCTACTTCCAGTACTCTAGGCTAACCAAAACTTAACTCTTAAGAACTCTGCTTAGGGCTTAACTGTTTGCTAGGGTTGTTATGCTTCAGATGATTAAAAAAAGAACGTAATAACAAAAAGTAAACCCACCCAGTGTTACAGAGTGAAATTTCATTATGGTTTCTGTAATACTTGGTAAACATTTGTTGAAAAAGCTCATAATTCAAGCCTTTTTAATCACAAGTAACAAATTACAGTAATTTTCAAAAGCATCATGAAACAACAATTGTGAGACCATCTGAAGCTAAAGAACCCCTAATGAGATGCAGTGGTTGCAATAGCAAGACAGACAGAAAATCTATATAGATAATTAAGAAATTATCAATTTGAGAGAAGTTTAACTATCTTTTACATTCTTGTCTTTGGAAGCCAATACATGTAACTTGCCTCTCACATCTTCTCCACCTCTGATTATTTAACAATAACACAGGAATTGCTACAGTGTAAAGAGGCATCTGGGAATAAAGCATGGGAGCTCAAGCATTGGTTAACACTGTCTAACTGACTCTTCTATTGGCAGAGCTAAAATTCCAGTACAAAATACTAGCCTCAGGGGTAAACAAAGTCAGAAAAAGACTTTAAGAACACTTTTCAGAAATAACGCTATGATACTTACAATGGACAAGAAAAGAAGAATAATAAGTGCCAGGAAAATCATGATGTCCTGATTTGGTTTGCGCTGTGCCTAGAATTGCTTTTACCCACTCTATCCTTTTACTCTCTCCTTATAGTATGAAACCCAGTGATTTTATTATACAAGTGTCTCACAGATAAAAAGGAATCAATAATATCTCAGCTACATATTTCTGTGAAATAGACAGATCTTTTAGTATATGTAAAAAAAAAAAATAAAAGTAAGAACCCTCCCACAAATGCCGTTCTCGGTAAGATGTGTAGGGACCCTCAGAAAATCAGGTTATATATGCAATGAACACATATGAGAGAGCATCTCTTATTATATAGATAATACTATTTGAATGAGGACCCATCTTCTTTAGAAGAAGTACTTTTGGAACAAAAATAATCCAAGATAATGAGCCAGTTGAAGCCCAGTTGTCGGGCCTGCTTAGGCTAGAGCCATTTGGGGACTGAAGAGAAAACAAAGGAATTAATGACTCTGAGTTTGAGAAGAAAAAGATAGGGCAGTGCTGTGGGAGTGCCTGCTACAGTCCCTCTCTCTGCCACAGTGTGACCCCAACACATTTGTCACTGAAGTAGGTCATTCCATATCTGCTCTTCAACAGGAAAAAAACAGTCTGACTAAAACATGTCTTTCAAAGACCAGTTTTAACTAATAAACTCTGCTGCTTTATGTCTGAATAAAAACTAAGGCATTTTGTTTTGAGGGAGTGAATCTCATTGTTGTCCCTCTTCTTCCCTCTTGTCCTTCCCTTTCCCCCCAGTTTCCCTTCTCCCAGTCCTCCCAAAATAATGTATCAGGATCTGAAAGCAGTTCAATTAGGTAAACTATTGCATCACTTATGTTGGTGTTAGATTCCTTACTACCAGAACAGTGGGGAGATCATAGCTGTGCAGTGTGATACATATTGCTGGGATTGCACAATGATCCTAAATTACCATTCTAATGCAAATAAAAATATGTAAATGATGTCACCCCTGATGAATGTAAAACTTAGCCAAGCAAATATGTGAGTGCCAATAAAAAGCTAGATGCCTTTTTCTAGGATAATAAAGACTTGCTAATTTGTCTCCATTTTTAGGAAGTAAGAAAGAATCATTGTAGTGATACAAGCACATTTTATCTGAAGTGCTTCTTTATCAAATGTAATTATACAAAGATGTATTCTTATTCAGCCTAACTTCAGCAGTTTAAGAGTTTTCATTTATCATTGAGAAGCCAAAAGTAAAGGAGTCTCATGGTAACATGAAGGAGTGAAGAGATTCTACCTGAGATTTCAGAGTTCAAGTCTTTCTCCTGCTCTCAGATTCATGGCCAAGTTCATTGTGAGCAGCCCCACAGTGTTAGATGCATTAGATTACTTAGATTGGGCATCTCTTGATAATTTATTCTTCAAAACAGTCAACTTGCTCCTGTCAATGGCCTAGAAATAGTGAAGGAACTTTCTAAATGATCTCCGTGAAGTATTCTTTAAACTATACTAAAAAAGGATAGTAAAATATTGCTTATGCTGGCTGTGACTTTCCCTTGGTGCCTTGCTGTGTGGATCATTTTGGTTGGGTGAGAAAGGGGAGCAGTATGATTACGTCATGCAGATTGCATTATAGAAGTAACTAACTTTTTCTGCATAGTGATGGAAAATGGTGAATTCAGACTGCTGGGATGGTTATGCTTTTTGATTACTAATAAACTCTCAAATTTAATGCACCTTTTTTCCCCTCCAAACTTTGCTGTAAATGATATGTTTGCATTATAAAAATCATGGAAATCTCTATCATGTTTATATAACTTTGTAAAGGACCCACACAGCATGGGTGATTTTCAGAATTCTACAGAGCCAAACCGTGAGTACTGCATTTGTCACTGCAGTTTTATTTTGAGCAGGTCCTCAGGATCACTGCTGCTGCCTGGCTTATCTGTAAGTTCCCTCCCCTTAGACCAGTCTGATTCTCCCCTGTAGGTCTGGAAGAAGTTATTCAGACCACCTCAGTGTCTTCAGGCTGTGTCCATCTGCATCATTCCTGACAGCTGATTGTCTATATTCTTCCTAAAAACCCCTGGTGACAGAACCCCTAGTGTCCCTTGAAAATTTATTCAGGTAATTTCCTGTTCTTACTGCTCTTTTCCCCTTACACCTAACCTAGATGTCTTCTGCTGCAACTTAATTATTCCTTAATTGCTCCCATTATTTCTTGTCCTATCCTCTCTATTCTTGGAGCACAGTCTCTTTCTCCTTGCTGTAATCTTTTATGTACTTGTGGCTTAACATGAAAGTTGCATGGAATATTTCAGTCAAATTCCACTAATCATTCAGAATTTGGGGGAGAAAAAGAAGAGAGAAAATAGGGACTTAAGACTTTGTGAAGAAGACTTCTAAATATGTGGAAGTCATCTCTAGCCACTGACAGGCTCTCGATCTCTACTCTGAAAGCTAAAATGTGAAACAGTTTGGACCAGATTTCCGTCTTGCTTATGTTCATTTTAGACAAAAGCTGTTCAGTGGAGTGATCCCTAATGGGAATGAAAAAGTTTAAGATGGTGATGTCTTGTGTTCTTTACCACCCTGGAGAAGAAAATCATGACTAAGAAGTGATTGCATGCCCAGTGTTAAGTAGCAACAACAGCAATATTATCTCTGAATTCTGCACTGGGGGTAAAATACTCTCCATCTTGTGGTTTTAAGTATGTCTGGAGTTCTGCTTTCCAGAGTTTTGTATTGCATTGTGGCTTTCAAAGACCCTAAGTCCTTGAAGTAGTGGAAGTGCAGGATCTCAGAAACCTTTGTGGCTCATTGTTGTGTAAACAACACCAATCCCCAAATGATACATGTGCAGCGGCAGGGGTAGGAGTGGGAGGATAAGGGAGGAAGGTGGGGGTCTGAGACTGCAAGAAAATGGGACAATTAGGCATGAGCCCAGAGCTAACACCCTGCCCTGATTAATTTAACAATAATTAAAGACTTTCAGTGGAGATCAGCGTTCTGCCGGTTCCCAGCCATGCAGAGAAGGATGAGTTGGGCAACGGTAACCAGCCTCTATTCATTACAGGCAACACACACAGCAATTACCAGTGCTGTCTATAAACTGAAGCAGATTTTTGCATTAATTGATTTACTGGGACCTTTTATTCCCGTTCTCTTTTGTTTCCTTCTTTTGTCCCTTATGTTTTTATTTGAAGGACTGGTTCATTTGGCCACATCGTGCAGCAGTGCCTGGCCATGGGGGATGTGTCCTTCGGTTATAGGGTGGAGCTGCCCAGATCTGAGACACTGTGCTCTGCAACTGTCCCATCCTTTTGAGTCTGTGTTTCGCGGGGTGCTGCCTGTGAGGCAGTCTTTCTTCTGCAATCCACTGTATAAGCAAAGTGGATTAGACATCCACTCTTTCTACCTCCCTTCCCCACGCCTCTTCTTGCACTCCTCTGTTTTCAGCAGTGTTGTTGTTTGCCTCTTATTTCACACTGAATATGAGAGAGAAATCTCATTATTTCTGACTTATTCACATATGTCTCTCTACAACATATCATGCCGGTTGCCAGCTTGTTACAACATCAGAAGAAGAATTCAAAGTGCTGATTTATCTGCTATTGGAAATGTCTCTAGGGATGAAAGCAGATATGGGAAGAAGGGGGAAAAGAAGAGAACACAGGGGAGGCAGCACAGAGCTGCAGCTTTCCAGGACAAAAATCTATCCTTATCTTAGTTTTCTTGTTTATTTGCTCCTATTCTGCTAGGTGGACAGGCAGAATTATCAGTGGATGTGAAATAACCAAAGATGTAATGGGCAGGAGGGTTTTTTTATCTATGAAGGAAAACTGTGGCAGAAGGATGCTACGAAGTCTGGCTGTTAGCTGTTGAACAAAAAGAAGAGAAAAAAGAAAAGAAAAAAGTTTGATACTTGATCCCAGTCTTTTGTTGGAGAATGAACAGTAGTTTTATTTTAGAGCTGAAAGGCTTCCAAACACAAAGAACACCCATCCGCTCCTTGCACTGAGTATTGGAATCAGATGTCTAGTTTTGGTCCTCTGTGTATGCTTTTTTGTTTCATGTGTCTGGCTCCCTTTATCATTTGTTGCTGGAGTGGGCAGTTGATGACATCGGTAGCCATGGGCATGACATTTCTAGCTGTACTCACAGATTTGGTATCCTCAAACCTTGGTATTTATTTTACATGAGCACGTAGCAGTTCTAATGAGAGATTACCAACTTCTTTATACAAAAGACACAGACAACTGAAGAAAGAAGGCATCTCTGGAGAGTATACAGGCCAATACCTTCTCAAGGCAGAGGCAGATGCAGCAGGTTGCTCAAAACTGTGTTCAGCTGGATTTTCAGTATCTCAAAGGACAGAGACTCCACAAGCTTGCCGGGAAACCCGTGCCAGTGTTTTACCCCCTTCACCACAAGAAAGGTTTTTTCCCTGTATTTGATTTTGTATCCAGGACATGTACCTGCCTGTGGCAGACATGTGCTGTCCCTGTGTGGGAGTGGCAGAGCGTAGGTAGCCTCAGAGATGTACCTGCAGGTGCCAAAAAGATGTATTGCTGCTGCCTAGCCTCATGTCCTGTGGGAAAGAAGGCACTAGGAGATAGCACGCAGTGGTGTCTCCTGTTTCCTATGTGTTTGTGGGAATTGGAAGCTTTCAGTATCCAGAGGGAAAGGCGGCACAACTGGTGTGTGGCAGTTCTGTTATAAAAATGCTTTCTGGCTTTCTTCTAAAATAGGAAATAGTTGGCTTCAGTTTCATTTTTTTGGGGAGAAGGGGCAAATATGCTTTGCCCAGTCTTGCAAATATAGGTTATGTATCAGAATGTATGTTCTTCTGTGGGTAATATACAAAATGATTCCTACAGCTCTTAAGCCACACATGAATCTAAATGGTTAAACTACCAGAGAACATTAAACAAACCAGTGAAGTGGTTAAACTACTTTCCTCAATGCTTAGAGGGATGTTGTGAAAACAAACTGATATTTATGCAGTTCTTTGAAGGTTTAAAGTGTGCATTATTTATTTACTGTTATCATCAGAGAAGTGATTGATAGCTTCTGCTTATGCTGGTATTGACATGAACCTGTGAATAATATATATCAGTTTGTCTGCAAATGGAAAAACCAAATGGAAGGTATCCTTTGAAATGATAAAAAAATAAGAAAACAAAGCTATGGAGCAACCTTAAAAACCTATTGCGGTGTTAAAATTTCTACTAAATGTGTGCTCTGTGTTATCGACAGCCTTGCACACTGGCTAGTGAGGTCTCAGATCTTCATATTTTCACACAGGGAGCATTTTTCATTCAGAAAGAAATTACAAACAAAAAAAACCTCCATTAGTATTTTTAAAATTAATAGAAGACTAGCAGTAACTCTCTGTGACATCTACTTAATAAGCTGTTGAAGTGATTTAGTGATCAATAAGCACTGACATTCCAAAAAGGGAAAGGCAAACTTTGGCACTCCTTTTGGCACTGCCCCCTGCCTCTTTGCTGTGTGGGAGGTAAGAGGGACACCCCTGGGAACCTGTGTCTGCTCCAGCCAGAACACTTCTGCCATTGCTTGCAGGAGGCTGCTGGGAGGAACTGTGCATCAGATATTCTCTTTTTCTGCTGGAAAAACAAAATTCTCTGAAACGTTGATAGAGCAAAACATTTATCTCAGGCAGGAAGGATAAGTCTGCTCCAATGTGGGCATAAGTTTAGGCTCCTTATATACAACTGACTTGTGCTTATTCCCTTTTTGTGTCTTAAGCACAGTTGTGTGTAACTCAGGAGGAGGGAAGCATGCAGGATCTGGCTTTCTCTTGCTCCAAGGAACAGGCTTTGGTACACATGCTGAAAGCTGCCATTATATGGATGTGAAAAGCACACATCAAGAGAAGCCTCCATCGTACACAGAACACATTGCTTCTCCTGAAACGTATTTAACAATGAAAAATAAATTCCTCAGATTGTAACCACTGCTTCCCTTTCAAAATATCTGACAATGCACAAATAATTATGGTTTTCCATGTTAACACAGAGAGTTAGAAGGTACAAACAAAACATTCACCGAGAGTAAATCCTTCTCTGAAGGACTTTCTCTCCTCCTCAGTGTAAGGCCCTGTGCTCGTGGTTAACCCCTGTGTCACTTGTCTGCTCTCACTGGTCCTTGCTCAGCCCCACTCCAGAGGGACATGCAGGCATCATGGTGGCGATGGTGGCACCAGCAAAATGATGACCCAGAGTCCACTGGAACTGGGGCAGGATGGCCTGTGGCTGTCCCCAGGTGCACCCCCCAGGTATCCCTTGTGCTGCCAAAGTGAAAGAGCTGCCATGGCTCCTCTGCTCTTGCTGCCTATGAAAAATGTCATACAAGATATGATGAGGTGAGACCTGTCAGGCTTCACTGAAGGACCTCTGAAAATGCAAAGGATTTAGTAGGGAACTACTCTGTCTGAGAACCTTACTGGAGGATGTGGAAGGGTTGGAAATGCCTGCTTAAATGCTCTGCAACAGCTGACCCTACAGAAAGGAAAATTTTCTGTTCCACGAGGTCACTGAGTGATGTCTATCCTGGAGCCTGGTGAGGCCATGCCTGAAAGTCTGGACTGCATGATGACTTCTCTGTGCCTTCTCTCCAGACATCTCTGCAACAAGTATCTACATACAAACATGCAGGCCCATGTATATACTCTGTGTGTGCGTGTGTGTGTGTGTGTGTGTGTGTGTGTGTGTTGGATGCTTGTGAATATATAGGGTATGTGTATGGTGTATGCCATATGTCATATGCCGCATATATGGGGGTTTTTTAATCTATCCATACATATATATATATATATATATATACAACCTTACTTGTTTTATTTTTGCATATGCAGTGCTGTAAGTGTTTTTGAAAAATGAGTAATTTCCGCTGCTCACTTTTCACTGAATTCAAAAACAGATGCTTGACAGTGAGAAGGAAGTTTATAAACATATACAATTTTTAAAAAGTGAGCCTATTTCCCCAAATCCAGTGAAGGAAAATAAAACCCAAGGACAGTGTTAACATGTAATGGATGAGACCTTTAAGTAGGAATAAATTGTTGTAACTTGACTAGTATCACTTAAGCTGCACTGATTTCCTATGCCTGAGAACACGAGCCCAGGCTTTTTGTTTGTTTGGCCTCTTTTAATGTCCTCAAATGATTCTTACTTTATTATTAGCAGAAGGTAGTATGCTAAGGATCAGATCTGTGCACACAGCATTCTGCTCTCTTTGTTGGCACACACATGTGCCAACATGTGGGGCTTGACACTGGTGGAGCAGGGATTGGCTGCTGTGATCAGACAGTAAAGTTTTGCAAGTTGGCTGTTTCCTGTTCCTTCTTTTAGGTTCATAGCTGTAGAGGTAGGGAGTAAAGACAGTTCTGCACTGGAGGCACTTTTATAGCTCATTATAAGGATTAATAGTCCCCATCATGTTTATCAACATACCCTTTAAATGATAGTAATTACCTCCACAAGAGTTTGGCAACTGGTCCCTGCTCTTCTGCTCTTCTGTTGTCCACCTCCTCATTCTGAGTTGATTTGTTCTGGGGTCCCCCCCAACATTAAATACTTGGGTTCCAAGGCTGAGTAAAGTGGAATAAAGGATGTACTGTGCATTGGTATTTGTAGGTCACTTAAGCCAGGCAGGTGTTTCGGGAAGCCCATCAAAATGCTTCAAGCATGTAGAGCTACTCTTGGGAGATCAGGTGAGGCTTGAAATGCATTCCATACTTGGCTTTCCTTGTCAGATTTGATTGCAGGAGGTTAGGATGGGACTGGATGAGCTTTGACTGGGATTTCTAGTCTACAGAAAATGTTATTGGGCAGGTCACTGTGAGCCTTCCCCTTTCTGCTGGCCTCCCGTTTGGATGGCTGGAGTGATGTGCTGCAAACTGACAGCTCAGGGACGTGCAAGTGAGATGCTCTCTGGAGTGCAGCTGCTTTGCTGGGCATTGCTAAGGTAAAGTTGGAATCTGCTGAGTTGCAACTGACTCTCTGCAATGTGGAAGAGGAATTAATACTTTTATACTAGCGCTGCAGCTCTTGAAAGGCACTCTGGCATAACACCCACACTGCTAGAGAAGTTCCATTTCTTCTTTGGCTCTTTCTTCCCTTCTTTCAAACTCTGTGAAGCAAAGAAGAGCCTTTGGTCTGCATCGTAGAAATTACTGCATGGTGCTGCCTTTTTAGAGGATGAAAAGAGAATTTATCTCTTCTTTCTCCTCTGACTGAATCTCTTCTAAGCTTTTCACTGTCTTACAGTCCTTTTTCCCATCTTCTAGTAAGTAATTTTTGTCTTTTAGGATAAATATATTCTCTACTTTGCTGTCACTTTTGGGTTAAAATGCAAGTCAGTACAAATGTTACTCTCTTGTCTTCTTCAGTCTTGATTTATGTGCATGATTTGGGGGGAAGGTAAACCTAATCTAAGAAGTCACATGGAATCTTTGGGACCTTGATAGCTGTACCCCATTTTGCAGTGGGCTGTCTGAAACCACTCACTGACCTGATGCGTGCTTCAACCATCAATAAATGTTGCTCCTCTGTCAGGGAATGGTAATCAAAGACACATGGATGCTGAAATTTAACTACTGAAGTTAGATCCTACCCTATTTGAAGCAATGGTCTAGAAACATTTTTTGAGGAACTGTTGCTGTAGTGTTTATGTCACACAAGAAGGAGATAGACCAGTGTGTGAATAGATGGTCAGGGCACTCAGGGACCAGAGGAAATTGCCCTACAAGCCACCAGCAGTACCTGAGATAACATGGAAGCCTGTCTTCTAGCACAGAGGGATGAGAGGTTCTGCTTTTGATAGCTTTTCTTCATACCACTGCTATGTTGTCTTCCTGATACTAGGATTTCTGCCAAAAATAAACACTGTTGATGTTTTCTTTTATTAGCATGCATTTATGGAGGCTTAAGACTCTGATTCACTCCTTACTTTCATGATAAACAGGTTAAGTTAGGTGGCTACCAAAAAACAGGGTTCAAGAGGGAGGTCAGAGAAACATTTGTTTATAATCTTAATACACAGCCTGTTCTAGACAGCTATTTTAGACTCATTCCACTCTCCTTCATTGGTTTTACTTTTTGAAAAGTAAACAAATGAAATGAAGCAGAGTTACCAATATCCTACAAATAAGATGGATTTGAGGTTTCTTTTCTACTTGTGTTTGTTTGTTTGTTTGTTTGTTTGTTTTTAACCTCCTGCATTAAAATATGCTTTAAAACTATATTACTTTAGAGGCAAAAATCTCCCCAGGAGTTCACCCAGTGATGGAGTTTGAAGTGGCTTAATTGTAGCAATCTGAGAATTATTCTCTGGCCTGTTGCACTGTATAAAGCTGCTAAATACCTGTAGAACACTGAGTGTCAGAAGCATCACCACCTTCACCCAGAGATAGGAAGCATGATGTTTAAAAAGAAGTAAACTAGCCACTTTTTGTCACCCCAGGAAACCTACAGAATAAACAAAATACCTTTAGAATTGTGCAAGCAACTGTTTTGTAAAGGAAAATACTTATTGAGATACTGTACAGGATACTCATCTCACACACTGAGTGCCTCCAGCTATTTGAATAGCCCAACAACCCCTGTTACACCAGTTTGCTAATATTCAGTGCTGGCCCACAGGCAAGTCTCACTCTACCCAGTTGTTTCACTGTGTGTCACTGTTTCAGCCCTGTGTCACCACTCCCAAAAAGCAAAGTCAACTCCTTTCCAACTATGTCTCCTATTGTGGAGAGATCTGTTGAACACCAAACAGCTCTTCAGTTTTCTCTGCCTCTTCTGGTTTCATCAGCTCAGGAGGTGGGGTTTTCTGTGAATGGGATGAAAAAAACCCATTGATTTACTACATAGAGGATCCTGTCTGGCATCTGTTGTTAAATATCTTATGTATGAAAAAAACCCAAAATCCCAAAGCCCTAAAGCTCATGAACATCTTTATTGAAATACTACAGTTAAGGTTGCAAAAAAAGTGGGTGGAAAATGCCAGAAGTGATGTTGTTCACGCAGCCTTACTTCAGCCAACAGAAATATGTGAGTTACGCTGCAGTCTTCATTCACACAATGACATGTTGCACTCTTGGGTGCAGGAGGATTAATATGACTGAAGGCCTTTTATACTTGGAAGGAGTGCGTGACAGTGTCATAGACCCACCCAGCTCTATTTTAGGAAGATAGGGAAGCAGTCCTCTGGGCTCCTTGCATATTCATTGGAAAGAGGTGGGTGTTTCTAAGAAAGGTCATCTGTGTCCTGCTTAGATTTAAGGCATGTATGTTAGGAAGGCTGGATCCTCCCCTCTGGTCTTCTCATGTTTTTTCTCCGTGTAAATAAAAGATTGCATACTGTTTTTCTGCGCTCCTTCCTAACCCCACCTTCTCTGCTTTTATGATGTTGTGAAATAAAGCCTGTACAGAGCACCGCTGTCATGGTCTGCTAAGGAGGCAACACCCACTGGCCTTGAAAGCCTCGTGGCTGCCAGGTTTTGACCTGCTTCTCACAGCCTCCCAGTGCAGGCAGCAGGGCCTCTTCATCCCTTCATCTCCAGCTGCCCCACTCCCAACTGGCTCATTTCTCCCCAGAGATGTTTGGCGTCAGGGCAGGGGCACTGGTGGCTGCTGCACGTTACAGGCAGCGGGCAGAGAGCAGGTGAAGGGCTGTAACCTTGCCGTGTGTTGAAACAGTTGAGGGAGGGGAACTGCATGTTGCAGGCAGAGCTGGCTTTGCAAAAGTCATTAGAAAGCGCTTTTATGAGGAAAGCAAAGGGGTGGGAAAATCCCATCTGTCTTGCTTCAAGAGGTTTGAAATGAAAAGCTAAAGCTCTGAGTGCTGGTCCAGGACGTGAGCTGCACCTCCACCCAAAACCCTAATGTCTTCCAAATGAGCCTGGGTTTCAAGCAAGTATCAGAAGACCTGACCAAGGAAAGGAAATGTGAATGTGGCTCTGTGTTAACCCTGGAGTGGCTGCCAGAGGCCCTACCTGAGATTGATTTGGGGACCTGCCACAGCTCCCTGAGAGCACTGCTGTGTTCGCACAGCCACTGCCAGGGGAAGGCCAGATTCTGTTGTGCCAACCTGGAGTTTGTGGTGCAGTGGAGTTATGAGCTGGGACAGAAGATGGCCTAACAAAGACAGGATATTCTTTGGGAGAGAAGAGAGTGCACTGTCCCATGAAACACTTGCTGTCCTCACGCTGTCTTGCTGCTGAGAGTACAGTCCCACTGTGGTCAGGGCATTAGGAGATGGAGACCAGTAACTAGGTCTGATTAAACCACAGGTTTGCCCTGTCATTTTAGGCAAGCTGGTTCACCTCTCTGCACTTTTCTCGAGTAGGTTCTGTTGTACCTATTTATGCAATCCTAAGATATGGCATCCTATAGGGCTGGAAGAGTTGCTCCCATGGGGTTTGTGTAGTGCCTGTGTCCACAAGCGTGTGTGTCGCAGCTGGTGAAACTAATTGCCACCACTAGACATAAGTGCCTGACACAAGTGGGGGAAGAGGAGGAGAGTGACACTGAACCTTCCTTGTTCTCTAGACATTGTTGTTTCTGCTTGTCAGGTTTCCCTGTGAATGAGTCTAATGACAGCTGAGCCACTGCATGAGCTATATGAACAGTAGCTTCTTTGGGACACTGTGCAGCCAAATTGAGCTCTTGCTTGCTGGACTGAAGTCCTTATTCTCTTTTTGGCAGCTTCTGGTCTCCACTGGAGCAGGGAGAGGTGAAATAACACAGAAGAAGAGTACAAACAGCAGAGAAATCAAGGAGCAGCTTTGTCATGAAGACCTGAATTGTGTCTTGCTGTTTCCTAACCATGTCCTTGGTTTTAATGTAATTAGTGTAGTCTGAGGTAATGTGAATTCATTCAGCATCTTTGCCTACAGGACTAAATTGGTTTCTCAGGGACAATCTGGAAATCCCTTCCTAAACCATTACTGTGCAACATGATATGATGTGTATAAAGGCACTGCAACTGAGCTTAAGAGAATAGACTCAGCTGCATGAAAAAACCTGCAAGTCCAACTCCCACTAATCAGGTGTCCAAGTATATTTGTTTTCTGGGCTGAGGTGATGGAGTTTGGAAAGAGGCAATAGGGCAAAGAAAGCTTCCCCTTTTTTTCCCTAAAGGGATAAAAGCAATTTTCATCAGAACATTTACTTGCATTTATTAAATCTTGCTGCCTTTCTGGTAATGGCTTATCTGCTCTCCTATATCCTTCAGCCTGCTGACCAGGCTCACCAGCCGGGCCTGCATGTGCATGAGGGTAATGGCATGGTGTTGCTACATGATCAGAGCTGCATCAACTAGGCAAAGGGCATGGATTACAGGAAGAGACTGAAGTATTTAGACAATTTTGCCTGCTCTTCTGAGAAAGAAGGGAGGAAACTTTTAAAGGAGGAGTCAAGACCAAACAATGTCTTGTTACAGGAAATATAAAAGTTTATTTTGTATCAAAACAAAACAGTATCTGTCAGCCTTTTGAAATGGAAAACCACTTTGTAGATCAGAACCAGTTTCATTTTCTGGATGCCAAAATCTCTTTGGTGAATTTCTATGAAAATCAGAAAATTTCAGCCAAAAGCACACAATTCAAGATAAAACTCTGTGTTCCATTTGACAAAGCAGTCTGAATAGGAGAACTGTGTGGTTCTTTCTTGGTATCACAGTATTCATACAGCAACACTGGAATGTGCATTCTGTGTATGAGTGAAGAAACGCTCATTTTAAAGTGTTCTTAACTATCCCTAGGGACCTGCAGGAGAAGGGGATGTGCTGGCACGGATCATTCTATAAAATGCTAACTATGAAAATGAGGAGAGAATACTTACGCTTGTTTTACTGCTCTAGCTGAACTAAATGTCCTTTTTTTGTTATTCCCATTAAGAAAGAGGGGAGATACTATTTCATGTGGGACATAGGTGCTGATTTGCTGTAACGGAGCATTTCCCTTGCTGTTCCTCTGTTGACATTGATTATTTATACCCTTTGTGCCGTAGTTGCTGTACAAGGTTTCTACCTTGTAAACCTGACAGTTCCCTGGGGACACAGTGGTGTTTCCCACTCCAGGAGACATAGCCCCAGCTGGGAGTTGGCAGCTGGAGGAATCCCGAGGTCTCCTGTTCCTTCTCCCCTTGTGCCATAGTGGGTAGGAGGGAAAGGGAGGATGTGGTGTCACCAAGTGCAGTGTCTTCCTCCTGTCTTGTGGCCAGACTATTATTGGGGTGGCACACTGGAAAGGGAAAGAGGGAATGGTTCTACCTTGTCTTCTCCTGCCCTTGCTGCCTGCTGACTTGTAAGGAAACGAGCTGGCTCAGTGGCTTCAGTTCTCCTTTTCCCACACCTTTTCTCCCAGTTCTACACAGAGGAATGGGAAAGTGTATCCCTTGAGACTCCTTTGGGTGGACTGGCAAGACTGTAGTGTAGTCAAGCCCCAAATAAGCTGTGAAGGAAGTGGGAAAGGACAGGAACTTGGATATTATGTCACAGCGGGTTCAGTTAAGTGTCTATCTTGGGATATGTTTGTTTGTTTGAGGTTTTTTACTTTTTTTACCTTTTTTTTTTTTTTTTTTTTTTTTTTTTTTTTTTTTTTTTTTTTTTTTTTTTTTTTTTTTTTTTTTTTTTAAACTTTGATAGGGCTTTTGCTCTCACTGCTGATTTTGGCCATCAGCCTGCACATGCATCTAAGCAAGAACAGACTTCACTTTTATTTTCTTTAAAAGGAAATCAGAGCTTTTTATAGACACTTACTGTAGGGAAGCAAAAAATTTGATGCAGATAGTTCATTATAACCACTACTCCTCCCACCTTCTCAGGGCACTGCTGTATGCCAAGGTGAGGAGGGGGAAAAACTCTCGTGTAATCCACTTCACTGTGCTGGGAGTAAATGATATGGAGACCAGTGGGAAAGGGGAGGCTCCCAGCCCCCCTCTGCCTTTCAGTGGGCTCTTTGCCTGTTCCTATTTCTATCACAAGCAGTTGGCTCCATGTGCTCCTGCCGTCTGAAGTAGATGATGTGTTTCTCTGTCTGTTGCTGTGCCAATATGGAACAATAAACTTTGTTCCTCTTCTTTTTCAAAATAGATTCATAGTTTGGAGATATATATATATATACACACTTTTACATCTTTGGAAATGAGCAGTTGTTACTGGTGGAAATTGTGGTGAGGACATTATCTGATTATTTTAGGTTCCGTCCTGGACACATGTATCACAGAAATATTTATCAAATTGTTTCTGGTTTTCAGGTCATCTGAAGATTGTTAAGAGCAGCCTGGGGTATAAATAATCTTTTCCATCTTGTTTAACAACACTTCTGCCACTTGTGTGTGCCATTTTGCTCGGTGCTTAAACTGGATATGTGCTTCATGTTTCTCTTCCAGAATGACTTCTAGAAAGGCAGAAGGA
Source organism: Empidonax traillii (assembly GCF_003031625.1). Lineage (NCBI taxonomy): Eukaryota > Metazoa > Chordata > Aves > Passeriformes > Tyrannidae > Empidonax > Empidonax traillii. Next base: position 356,735 of record NW_020955798.1, read on the forward strand.
TAATTTCTCAAGCTACACCTAGTTGTGCAAAGCACAGCATAGTCATCATGATTATCAATATAATTTATCAGCATATAATTGAAACAGGAAAACTGGAATTAATCACTCAGTTCTTACAGTCAAAAGACATATCCTAAATAAATCTTGAACGTGAAGAAAATTTGTCTCAAACCAGGAACAAATGCAAAATACACGTTTACCAGAAATAGTTTACTCTAGAGCAACACATCTGAGCAAAGGAGTGTGTGACATTACCCCTCATTTAATTTTCTTACTAATTGTCTCTTGGCCTGAGTAATGCCAGTTGTCTTCTGTAGGCAATTGGAGTCATAGGTATTTAATCTGGTCATCTCAATAATACCACTCAATTGAGAACTTTCTAATGGAAGAATGGACGGATTTGAAAGGAATTTGCTTACAGTTCTAAATAAAGATGATCATCATTGAGGTGTCTGTGGTGAATGCTGGAGCACAGATGGAGGATGCTGGCAGTTTACAGCCTCTCCAAAAGAAATTCCACCTTCCCATAAATTGTCAAAAGTCTCTTTACACCTGTGGGGAATGTGGTCTGTCATTACCCCAAATAACATTAACTGTTTTCACACCCTGGCTAATAATATTAACTTTCCCCAGAGGTCTCTGTTTGTTATCCCTGTCAGTGACAGTGTGATGACTGGGGCCAGTTGAAGGCATTTTCTGGGGAGCTGGATGTGATCAGGAGGGATAAGGAATCCTTTGCCTGAGATTTACAAGCTAGAAGAACTTGATGGACTTTTACATTCCATATGGATTATGCAGCAGCTCCCCTTGTGAGCAATACTATGGACAGCCTGAGGAAAGCAAGCTGGGAGATACAGCCCTGGTTTGAAAGGGAAAGCAGAATACTGACTGGGCTTTTGAACTCGTGGTTGTTTGGATTCAGTGCCTGCTGAACAGGATAACACACCCATCCAAGGAATATTTGAAGGTAACATCATTGGCTAAGCTGTGTCTGAAAGAACAGTAACACAATTTAAAGAAAAAAAAAAGTATCATTTACCTTGTGCCTTCTTCCAAATCCTGTCTCTCCTATTACCACTGTAGTTAGGACAGGATGCTCATGTTTAGTAGGACAGCTCCTTCTACTTTATTCTTCCTCTTGTATACAGTTGTGATACTTATGTCGCTATTTATGCTTTTCTGCACAGCTCTGATGTTTGGGTTTTTTATAACAAAATGAAATAAACACTGGGAACCAATGATGTTTCTTGAGTAAGAAATCAGGGTGTCAGGTAATAGCAGAAGAAATATCAGAAGAGAGAACCTGTTTCAATCTCAGAGTTACATATTCTGTAACTAACAGCAAATATAAAAATAAAATTTTCAGTGGTGGTGAATTCTCTATTAGAAAAAAACACTTGAACATTTCCAAAACAGTGACCTAATTTCTGCATGCTACAGCTCATTCACAAGAAATAGCTTGAAGCTAAACTGGTGGGTGTAAATTTCTAAACCAGGAAACACTATTTTTTTTCTCTTAACAAAACTGAAGCTAATTCTGAGGTGGCTATTCTAAAATAAGGAGGAAATTTATGCAGAAAGAGTTAGACCCTCATATACCTCCTTTTAACTATTCTGCTTACCTAGACATGATTCTGGTGAAAACTGCATCTCAGATCTGTTGGTATTGCAGGGGCGTTACTCTGGGCTGATGCCCAGCATGGAGGGTATCAGATCCTGTCCTCAGGATGGGAACAGTGAGTGCATATCCTTCTAGAGCGCATGTGTCCAGCACTTCTTTTCTTTTTCATTTTAGCTCAAAATGCAGCTAAGAAGACAGGTAAACAAACAGGTGTTAGGGTCCCTGCAATGGACCCTAAGCAGCAGGGAGTCCTACAGCCCCCACCCTCCTGCAGTTCAGAGCCTTTGACTGTGTCTGTGGCAGCCTGGAGTTGTGGCAGCTTTGGGGTTGCAGAGAGCCTTCCTCATAAACCTTATGACCGTTTCAGGTCTTAAAAGGCTAAGGGCCTGGGAAGATCCCCCTGAAATGTGAGCACAGGGTTGTTTCTGGTTGCTCCTTTCCTCTTGGACCTCAGCCAGTGTTTGGGGGGACCATACAGCAAATGCAGCAGCAGCTGCAGGCGCAGTCTGTGCTTGAGTCATTGCCATTGGGACTTGGTGACACTCCTGCAGCTAATTTCTGCCTTTGTTCAGTTATTTGTAGCCTTGAGGTATTTGGGAGAAGAGCTCTTCTCCGAATTAAGTGGTTTGACCAAAAGAAGCTGCAGGAAGGAAGATTTCTATGTGGAGATATTTCTCTTAACTGTGGCTCCGGGGTAAAGGAGCAGTGGCAGTAACACAGGGAATTCTCTCTCAAGTGTTTGATAGTAAGAACAATTTTAGGCACCCTGACTTGGCTTGGCACACTTACTGTTTTATGGTGTATCTTAATCCCAAGATTCTGGTTTTCACAAAATTCTCCAAATCCCTCTCTCCTCTTGAAATAAATCCAAGCTTTTTTTTTTTCAGCTGCCTCTCCTGGTAACTTCTTCCACATGTTTATAACCTTTCAGATGGAGCAGTTCTGCCTGACAACTTCCCTGTTTTCTCCCAGTTGTTTTATTTGAAATAATTGCAGCCTGTTTTGACATACCTTGCCTTCCTTTCCCCTGCTGCTCCACTCTAGCTTGGTAGAGATTACCTTGATCACCATGATTTTGGAAATCGTCTACTAGGTCATATCGAAGTATTCTCTTTAACAATGAGAATAAGCGTAACATGCCCTCACTTCACCAAGAATTTAGGGACCAGTAAGAGCCAAAATCTGGTTTCCCTTTTTGTTGCCCTGCTCCTGTGCCCTCTGAGGCAATAATATTCTCTCTGCAATACAGTCACTAATAGAGAGCATCTGGTAAGCCTCCATCTCCAGGACAAGCCATTGATTTCTAGTTGTTATTGCCTTATCTCTACTAGCACAAGTTATATCCCGTTCCTCTTTTTTTTTTTTTTTTTTTTTTTTTTTTTTTTTTTTTTTTTTTTTTTTTTTTTTTTTTTTTTTTTTTTTTTTTTTTTTTTTTTTTTTTTTTTTTTTTTTTTTTTTTTTTTTTTTTTTTTTTTTTTTTTTTTTTTTTTTTTTTTTTAATTTCTCTGATGTTCTGCATATATTGATAGCTTTAATTATGGGCTTTTTCCACTACAACCCTTAAAATTCTTTACCTTGACAAGGTGTCATGTTCTTATGGTACTTAACATACACAGCTTTGCCTGATTCCTTTCTCAGAGATTAATTTATTTTATGCTTTTTGTGTTGAACCACGCTTTGTGGTGGTGAATGGAGTTCCATCCAGCTGGTGACCAGTCACAAGTGGTGCTGCCCAGGGCTCAGAATTAGGGCCAACCCTGTTTAATATCTTTGGCAGTGACCTGCATGAGGGGATCAAGTGCACCCTAAGCGAGCTTGCAGGCAAATTGGGTGGGTTTGTTGATCTGCTGGAGGGTAGGAAGGCTCTGCAGAGGGATCTGAGCAGGCTGGATTGATGGGATGAGGTCAATTGTATGAGATTCAGTAAAGCGAAGTGCTGAGTCCTGCACTTGGGTCACAACAGCCACATGCAGTGCTCTGGACCTGGGGGAGAGTGGCTGGAAAGCTGCTTGGCAGAAAAGGACCTAGAGGTGCATAAACATGAGCCAGAAGTGTGCCTAGGTGACCAAGAAAGCCAATGGCATCCTGGCCTGTGTCAGAAATAGGGGGTCCAGCATGACCAGGGCCTGTCCTCCTGTACTTGACACTGGTGAGGCCACACCTTGAATCTTGTGTTCAGTTTCAGGCCCCTCACTACAAGGCTTTGAGGTGCTGGAGCATGTCCAGAGAAGGGCAATTGAGCTGGTGAAGGGTCTGGAGCACAAGTCCTATGAAGAGTGGCTGAGGGAGCTGTGGTTGTTTAGCCCTGAGAAAAAGAGGCTCTCTACAACTACCTGAAAGGAGATTGTAGTGAGGTAGGTGTCAGTCTCTTCTTCCAGGTGACAAGAGACAGGACAAGAGGATAAAGCATCAAGTTGCATCAGGGGAGGTTTAGTTTAGATATCAGGAAGTTTAGATATTGAGTCACCACCCTTAGAAGTGTTCAAAAAAGTGTGGATATTGCATGCAAGGATATGGCTTAATGGTGAACATGATGATGGTGCTACACTGATGTTGGATTTGATGATCCTAAAGGTCTTTTCCAACCTGAAAGATTCTGTGATTCTATGATTTGCTGAGTGAACCAAATTCTTCAGCACTGAGTGTCCTCAGCCTAGATTTGATGCTTGGATAAGAGCTTGAACAACCATATGAAGGTATTCTTTTCAGTGTTTCTGTATTGACATCAGTGTACAAGTACAAACTTGGTTCTGTAAACCAGAAGCAACTCTAAAGGCCATTGTTTATCGCTACCATAATGTAAGAGCCTTAATCACAGGTAGTGTAGATCATGTGGACATTTTGGTCTGGAAGATGCTGACACAGAAACAATGTTTGGGGCAAGTGGGGTGGGATAATCTGCAAACCTTTGAAACCTGCACTCAGTATCCTTTTCCCAACGCACTTTTTTATATCTTATTTGAACTCTTGCTCCACAACCACTGTTCTGTCCTTTTACTTTGCAATCCATAACTTTGTCTCCATTAGTCATGTCTGACGCTGAAACTTGTCAAAACTTTGAAAAAATCTAACCTCAATGTACTATACAACATCTGTCATGCTTTTCTTATCTGCCACGGCAGCATTATCTTCAAAGATATCCAGCAGGTTAGTTAAGCATGACCTCCTGTGTCTAAATGTATGCTGGATGTCCTTAATCAAACTGTCTTTACAGGTGCTGTCATGTCACATCCCTGACAATTATCCTGTGCCAGATGTTAATCCTCCCTCTCTGTAATTTCCTTTTTTTTGCTCTTGACTTTTTTGGGGGATGGGGAAAAGAAGCCAGAGTGCAACTTTAGCTTTAAGATTCCTGCCAGACTCAGGGTATTTTAATATAGTATCTTCCTTACCCTCTCTTGTCTCACCATTCTTGCCCAGTCTCATTAATGGGGCCTGACAGTTAATGGGCACTTAAACCATATTCCCTTTTCCAAACCAGTCGTTGTCTCAGAGGCATCACAAGTTTTTATAAGTGAGAGAATACCTTGGTGCCTTGCCAGAAAACCAAAGGCCAAGACTGATGTACTCAAAAGGAACAATGTTGTAGCTGCTCTTATTTACTAAAGGTGGAAAAATGGCTCATACCTCCTGCACCAAGTTGCAATGCCTTGGTTTTTTTTCAAAGTCGTGTTGGTGGATGGCTTATTTCTTTGAATTGTATTAGTTGCAATGGTAGGAATGATGCTGGTGCCTTGTTTTGGCCTTGGTTAAAAAACCTGCAGTGCAGAAACTCCTCTTCTTGTTAAATAAGGTGTATTGTCCTGTAGGTGATGAGTATTCCCCTCTCCATGTGCCAGACTGGAGATTCCAGACTAGATTTCCTATTGCAGAAAGCCATGCCATTTCTTAACTCCTCTCATGTGCTAATGAACTGTAGTCCATGAAAACATTTTTTTCACACTGGTTCACTTTTAAGCTGGAGGCTTGAATGGAGAAACTGAACCACAGACCAGCTGCATGGATCTGCATTCACCTTTCTCAGTGAGTCAAAGATTCACATTTCTCATCTTATCGCTGTGGGTGAGACATCAGTGCCAAGAAAGATAATTAGTGTGAGTAGGTGTGGCACGGCCTTGTTCTTCTCTGTGGCTCTATAGAAACAGAGAGTAGAAATGAAAGAATGAAGTTACAGATTAATTATCTCATATCATAATAGGAAATATTGAAAATATGTGTTATAAAACATATTGGTAAAGACAAATGCCATTCCTCACTGACTTTCAGTTTCATGGCTCTTTTTGAAATCTAGATTATGCCCATTTTACCTCCTTGAGAAATGAAAGCATACTCCTGTGTTTTCATACTAAATGCTATAATCTTCAAGAGGCCATGATAATTTTTAACTAAATCACTTTCCCTGTCTATTACATACACAGAGCAAAAGCCTTGTATGCCTTTACAGGTCAGAGCAACTGGAATGGCCTTTATGAAGTGCCCTCATTTGCTTTTTAATTAACCTCCATACACTTAATGTTGTGATAATTAAGGGATGTATTTAAGATCTCAGATCAGCAGCACATGTATTGTACTGTGATCAAGTACAGGAGATCTTTTCTGGATAAGGGGATTTGTTGAATCAAGGCCAAACAGCAGACTGATTCTTTTCAGTCCATGGGTCAGTATGATAAATGGGATTTAGTCTTTGTCCACACAAGAGCAAAAGCTCACAGATAATTTTATGCGTACAATTGATACAAGTTTTGCTGTTGATTGTCACTGCATGAACAGGGGCTGTTTTTAGCATTTAAAGAAAAGTGAGTATGTAAGAGTTTGAGTCACTGGTGCCATAGGATAACTTGGCCTTGAATAAACCCAGGTCTTGCTCTCATCCCCTTGGTTCCTATTCATTACTGCTTCACTAAGAAAGCTGCTGATATTTCTAGGAGTTGAGGGGGAAACTGTGCCTCCAGGTCAGGCTCTTCAAAGCCCAAAGGATGGTTGAAATGCCTAGGAGATTCCCAAATAATCATTAACGTTTTGGTCCCTAATCTCTGGGAACTAACTGCATAGTTTTATGCGTTTCTCTTATAAAGCCTTTACAGTCCTTTTCCCCCTTCAGTTTTGCATTTGTTGCTTTCATATACGAATCTCCTTTAGAGATATGCCAAAAAAATAGAGGCAAAAGCAGGAATACGCAACAGACAATAACTCTGCCAACAAACATTATTACCACAAACCTGCGTACCCGTCTGTTTCGTTACTAGAGCAGCAGCACTAGTGAGGTGTGCTCAAGAGGTGAGACCATAAATCAAGTGTAAACTGTCTAGTGGTGTCCGGTAGGATCTTGTCCTGTTCTTCAATCTTCCCCTGCCTGTGCTTACCGTGTAATTCTTGTTTGGATAGTGGAATATCTAAAGCATGATTTGTAGAGGAAATCACTCTCCTCTCCAGCCATAAGCGAGAAATACCAAATTTTATGTCTCCATCATCTGAGAAGACATTTTTTCTTTTGAGTCAGCTTCATTCTGGTTGTTTAATAGATATTAGTAAGTGTGGAGGCCTGAAAGCCTCCAACGAATTCTTTTTAAAAATTACCAGCAATTAAAATTATATTCAATATTTGTTTGGAAACAATCCAGATGAATTTGGATTGCCTCATCATTGTTAGGCAAATAGCTCTATTAACGGGCTGTTTAGTTTTGTTAGAGGAACAAATGTGGACTGAAATGACTGGCAAGACACAAATAATTGGTTTGGCCAGTGGCCTGGTTTGGCTGGTTGGTCAGCTTGTCTGTCTTTGTTTCTTTCTCCAAGAAAAATAAATGAACTTCCCAGTTCATCTTTCATTTTCAGTAGAGCAAGTCTAGCCGGTCAGTTTTCTTCCATGATTGATTTAAAGATCCAGAATCAGAAACGCAACCAAATGATGTGGAGAATTTGAAGGAAGGATGTCAAATTTTTTTTTATTAAATTGATTAATTGCAGGAAATTCCAGTTTCTGACTGAGATACTATATTACAGATGCTCTTCAGAGAAAGGAATTGTTCCTTCAAGAAACTTACTGTGTCTTGGGTTTCTTTGGGCCTTTTTCTACAATGTTGATCTTTGAGTCCATAGTCTTTCATTTTGTCTTTCTTTTTGAAGCACGATGAAATATAGGTGAGTAGAAATTTGTGCTAACACAACTCTCAGCTTTCTTTGGCTTACAGTTATCTTAATGTGATAAAATGTCAGTGGAGTGAACATGGTCTGTGTGGTCTTTTGCTGATGGGCATGGCATCTATGCTGGCAAGACTTGCACATCTAACTTCTACTGGCAAATTGGAAGGCTTAAGCGTGACTAGAGATGACAGCTCATGAGCTTGGTAGGTGCAAGAACATGCCACTCAGAAAACATATAGAATGAGCTGCGTTATAATGGAGGAATACCTCTTTTCCCAGAATAGAGGAGAAAAACGTCCTTTCTCAGTGACTCCTTTCCCTGTGCCCCCCCCCCCCCCCCCCCCCCCCCCCTCATTTGCTTTGATCTTGGGTGACTGGTGTGGAGTCAATATAGAAAAATGTGTTTTTTTCTGGCTGGCTAAGTTTAATTGAAGCCACTGGTCAAAGTAGTTGCTGGTGAACCATTTGGTTTAGCATTCAGAGCAGTGTAATTCACACTAAATATAAGCCTGTACTAGGTGGTTTGGTGATTTCACTGCTGTGAAACTCTGTTTTCAAAGCACTACAAATGAACTTACGAGACTCCCTCCCTGCACTTTCCTCTGCCTACATCTATGGTGGACACATCTAATTTGAGATGAGCTTGGAGCAGGTGGCAACTGGACAGTAAAAGCTCAGCCCTTAATGAATGTGAGATCATTCTTTCTGCAGAAATGGCTCACCTGGTTTCCAGGCATCCAAACAGCTACAATTTTAGTATGATCTCATACATTGTTTCCCCTAGGCAGTTTACAGATGGTTTATCTCCCCTTGGCTTCAATCCCCATACCTGTGTATTTCCACTGCATTATGTTTCTTTGTCACCTATGTACACTTAATGTACCACCTGGGTTTCATTTTCAAGCTGAATCTCCTTTGTGTCTTTGGCTTTACTGTGGATTCAAATGGACACATCCAAATGTATCCTTTTTTCCTGTATGCTTACCTTTTTTTTTCTGTTAATCCTTTATGTAAACATGTGACAAGTGTAGTCTTTTTAAGCCATGTAGGTGTTCTTGTCACTTGAGCTGAACATAATCCATTACATATGATTTTGCAAGGAGACTGAAAGTTTGTACTTTTTACTATGTTTGTTGTTGTTACTGCCTTAGAGTACAGTTCAAGATTAGTGTGGTGGGATGTACATCTGTGCATGTGAGATAGTTGTATCACATGTGTTTATGATTACCTTGGAGTACATTCCTAGGTTTGTGCACCAGTGGAATAAATTGCATTTAGTTTGCAGTTCTGACCTTCTCACCTGCACTCTGCTCACTATAATCTTACTCTGCAGGAATTGCTTTGAACACCTCAATTCAATAAGGCTGTTTTTATACAACACACTATTTTCTAATAAAAATAACCTGCTATAAAAATACTTTTCTTTTTTCTTCTCTACCATCTCTTGCAGCCTCCACTGAGTCACAGCAAGGAACGAATATTGTGCTGATCTAAAACTTAAGTGCTACAGGCTTAAGGCTGTGTATATCAAGTATAGATTATCTCATGAATCAGCTAGGCTAGAATAGAAGATGTTTCACCAAGGTTCTTGAAAGCTTTCTTTTACAACTGACAGGAATAAGGAAGTGTTATCACAACATAGAAATAAAAGAATCATGTGGTTCAAGATGCAGGACAGAAATTATTTGTCCTACTAGGGAAAAGCAGGCTAAGGGAAAAAGCAAGGTGAAGCAGTAGGCCAGGAGATGAGCCAGGTTGTCTCTCTGCCTTTCTCTTCCATTTGTTCCCTTCACCGTCACAAGAAGAATGGCAGAATTGCTTTTCAGGGCCATGCTTAAACTATCTCACTTCTATGAGCCTCCCCATGTGAGGCACCTATGGCTTTTATTTCCTAGAACTTTATGGTTTTCCTCCTAATTATCTGTTTGGGATCCAATCCAAGAAGTTTCAGTACTGTTTAATTGCATCTAGTAAAAGATAACTGGTGTGATGGTTGTTTCAGAAAACTTATTCTATTTTTAATCTGAATATGAAAACATTTGGCTACAAGCTCATGTTGGAATGGCATGTGTAGATATTGTCACCCAGACATTAGCAGGAAAACAGTGCATTGTGTTGTCTGTCTATAGACATGCTCCACTTGAACACTTGCCAGTTTTCTATATTTGAGCTAACTACTATGTTGAACTCAATTAAAGTCATATAATATATGGTATTTTAAAATGGTTTGCAGTGGCACACACAGCAGATATTTTGGGAAGTCCTTTTCAAGCAGAGATAGCAGTTGATGGTGGCTGTTTTGGTGCAATAGAATAGTAAACACTGGACAGGAGATCTCTCATCCTGCCTCCTCTTCCTCCCAATATTTGTTTTGATGGTGCAAAAACCCAACCTTAAAGCCACTGGTTAAATCAGCTGTGTATCAAGAGAGTTTTCTAATTTTCTTTCATGTACCCAAAAGGGTAAGACAGTTCATTTCCACAATGCAGAGGGAGGAGTGAGAGCATGGTTCTGCTTGCTTAAGACTGGAGAACCATGGATTTGCCCTGAGCAGACCCAGCAAGGAAGGAGACAAAACTAAGAAGGTACCGTGTGTTTGTTTACACCCAGTCTGGGTGAATTTGGATCCTTCTAACTTGTGGAACAACTCTGCTCTAAGGACTGAAATGTGATTTGACTAATTCTGATTGCCCTGACTTCATAATTAAGTGAGACTTAGTCAGTCTGCCTCTGACTAAGTATAAATGCATCAAAAATGCAGCAACCAGTCTGTGTGCAAGGCTGGTTCCAGGGGACTGATGTGGCTCTACCGGTTCATATTTGTTCCAAAAACAGCACTGGAGTAACTTTGTGCTGGCAGGCTTTGTGCGGGATGTGGTGGTGTTTGTCCTCCCACAGCTGGCGTGAGGCCAGCATAAACTCTGTATCATGTGTTCTAGCTAATTCATCTTAAATGTGATTATATGCCCTGGGCTGATCCAGATCAAATGTGTAGTGAGAGCAAAGGGCCAGGATTAATGATCATGGAGGCGTGACCTGAATTCAGCCATTGAAGAGAAAGCTTGTGCTATAATCTAGTTGCTCTGACAGAGCTGCTTGGCATTTCTTTCCTTGGGGATCAAGACTGGGAGCAGGAAACGACACAGTCACTTGCAGGAAAGAGTTTTCATGGTGGTGGTGTCACTTTGTTTCTCTCCGAAAGTGTCTGTGTTTATTGTCCTCCTTTGAACTATGTAACTGCACACATGGATTGACATGGGAGTTAGGAGACTTCTGTAAAATACCAGCTTCTCTTTCACTGTGGTCTCTCTAGAACTGATGGCAAAGTTGGACCTTTCAATTTCTAGGACAAACCTGAGTCTCTCCTGAACTCTGTATTTAAGATGGTTTCTCCCTGAACACACTACCCACCAACCTGTGGTGATTGGAGAGGGACCAAGGCTGCTTGAGCGCAGTATGTAAAACTGGAGGTAGTTTTGCAGGGAGGACTGGACAAAAGTACCTGTTTTAGAAACATGTGGCTGTACTTCATCATCCTGCTTCTCCACTGCCCTGACCCTCATGCCAAAAGTCATTGATCACCTTTGGCTTCTCTTGTTCTCATGTCTCAAATCATCTGCAGCAGAAGTTTTGGTCAGACTCCCATCTTCCACCCAGAACTTGCCCATCTCTGTATAACCCATCCCTATCCTTCCATAGCAGTACTTCTTTCTTCTCCCTTTCTATAGCCATTTTGCCATCCACTTTAAATGGCTACTTCTGTTTCATCCCTTCATGCTCAAGCCCCTTATCCCTTAGCCCCTTAGAGGTTTACTGCTCTGCATGCTTCTCTTCCACACTGTCCTCTGACTCATTTGCCCCACCAGTGCTGCTAACTTTGTCTGCAGATTTTTATTTTTCTTTTACCATCCATACTTCAGATGTGAAATCTGCAGTTGATCTGTAAGTAAAGTCATTTCCCGGCCCTAAAGACACTCCTTAACCCTGTTTTCTACATAGAATTACGCAGCTGAGAAGCACTGGTTGAGAGGAGTCAGCACTTCATAATACTTCAGATATACAAATTGAAGCATTTGATTACATCTTTCTTACCATACCTTTGCATATTACTTTGGCAGACAGTGGTGAAATACTTAGATCACAAACTCCCCCAGGCAGAGAGCAGGTCCTCCTATCTGCTTTTTACTTGGCACTGACACTGTTATCCCATCAGCTTCTCATGATGATAATTGGACCTGAAAATGGAGGGATTTTTTTTCCCCTACACAAAGTTTGCAAAGTATATTCCCTAAAATCTAAATATATTGCTTCTGAAACACTGCCAGAACACTTTATGACTTTTATAGTTATAGATACTTCAGGCTTCCACTCTTCTCTTTAGCCTGGCCGAACCAATGGCTCCCACGTGGCAAAGGGACACAGCCCATCCCAGACAGGCACCTAGTGTGGGGTTGTGAGGGGTGCAGGATATAACCCCAAGGCAAGAGCATGAGCAACACATGAAAATAGTTCCCAGGTTCACTGCAGCAGCACTTAACACCTCTGCTCTACAGGATTTAGTGTACTGACATTTTTCAATAGAAAACAGAAGTTTAGTAGAAAGTATTCCTTAAGCAGAAACCCAGTTTTCTGCATACTTGTCTTCCAGAAGAAAAATTTCTGTCAGTTCCCATAATAATAATATCTGAACCCTTATATGCTGCTGTACTTTTATCCTCTAGGATCTTGGGAACCATTGTTGAAGTCTGGACATAACTGTACAGTATTGAAGACTCTACATATCCTACTGTACATAGTGGGGATGCAAAGCTATATTTGGAGAAAATAAAGGTGGTCAGACTATCTGTATAATTAGCAGCAAGATCAAAGGAGGTTTGGAAATTCTTTCCATCATCATATTTCTAAACCATTTTTAAAGTGACCTGGGAAATACCATCTCTCAGTGTTGGACGCTACTGGCACAAACCACCTCTCATTCACATCTCAGACATTGAGGGATGAGAGATCATTTCTTTTTTGCAAAATTGCATTAAAAAAGCACTGAATATATCTGTGTGTGCAACTGCCAGTGGGCAAATTTAAAGCAGTGGATTGCTCTTCAGTATTAATCATGTTAATTTATATCTAGATGTGACTCACTTGATTACTTATGGAAATCAAAGCTGACTGATTTTCTTTACTGTATGTAGGAAGAGGGCAAGTGCGTGTGCATGTGCGTGTGCATGCATGTGTGTACCTTATCAAAAGAGGGAGTAACTTCACTAGTCACACTTCTTTACTGTCTTTCATCCCTGAAATCCCTGAAACAAGAATGAATGTAAAATCAGTTTTCAGTGCCTTTTTTTTTTTTTTTTTTTTTTTTTTTTTTTTTTTTTTAATTTCTTTTTTTTCTATTAGGGACTGCCTGTCCCAGTAGTTTGCTTCATTTGTTTCCTGGGGATTTCTCAACTCAAGATGTCTGACAGAAGGACAGGAGTTTTCACATTTAGAATTTTGATATGTCCCGTGTTCTGTTCTTTATTTTCAGAAATTATCACAAGAATAGCTTGAACCAGTTTGACCTGTTTGTACATCTCATAGCACAATGGGGCTCTAATTGAGGCATCACATATTACTGAGCTGATGCCATTATTATTTAAAAGCAAGTAGGTACCTATTAGGAATATTTATTCTGTCTTTTATCAAGAAAATAATTTTCTAAAGAGAGTTGTGTTTTTATCTTATTTAGGGTATTGATTACCTACTGCTTTGAAATAAAAGGAGATTTATATGCTCTGCTGCTAGATAATCTGTGAAGGACTGTTACGGTAAGACTGAGCTCCTAGGCTGGGAGCCAAGAAGAGAGAGGATGTTTTGCAGCTTGGCTTTACCTTTCTCACATGATTCATTGGATGCTATTTACATCTCTTTGTGCCTCTGTTCAGTTCTCGATTTCACAAGAAAGTGTAATCGTTGTAATTGTCATGATGCTGAGCTCTCTGGCCTCCCGGGCCTGCAAGAACTCTTTGCCATAAGGAGACAACGAGCAGACAGCTCTTCTACTCTGCTGGCAGCCTTAGACTTGCAGAAGTCATACCCAAGTCACTTGAGATTTGTAATACCAACTACCTCTTCCTCTTCTTTCTGTTATTCTTCTCCTTCATCTTCTCCTTTCCCTCTTCCTTCTAGGTCTTGAAACACTTTGAAGTGTTTCTAGTCTTTTTTATTAATCTACAGTGAGATTAACTAGAAAAATTCTTAGTTTTAATTTAAAACAGGGTCTATTTCAATCACATGATTTCAAGACCCGAGGCTTCTGGCAGAGCAGTAGATACCATAGTTAAAATGGCAAGGGTCAGTGTACACTAGTATGCAGTTTTGTACATCATAGAATCATTAAGGTTGAAAAAGACCTCTAAGATCACTGATTCCAAACATTAGGATGTTGTTCTTACCAGGAAAAGAAAAAAAGAGCTGCAAGAGGAGCACTGAAGGAACCTGGATGTTCCATAGTGGCAGTAATAGTTTCCTAAAGCTCCCCTCAGCTTTGATAAATGGAGACACTGGGGGAATTTATGGGCAGGAAAAAAAAAAAAAAAGAAAGAAAAAAGCATAGTTTGAAAAAAAGGTGAAGGAATAAATCTTCCTGCTTTCAGATAGATGCAGAGTTCAGGGCTTGTGAGGATACTGAAGAATTTAAAATTCTTACCAGTGTGTCAGTAGGTGTGTTTTCCACTGCTCATACTGACTGCATCTGAAGGAAGCACTGACTAATAAGTTTCTGGTAGTAGTATTTGCAGAGATGGAGGTAAGGGAGCACTGTCTCCCAGGCTGTTCTTGAAGTAGTAACACCATACTTTGTGTTGGCGTGAGCAACTCCGAGTGCAGGCTGTGGATTCTCCACACCCCAGAATTACCTACCAACTCAGGGCTGCTTACAGATTGCCTTGCTGAAAAGACTGCTTCCCGAGCTACTGGCATATGCAGTTGAGAGATGGTCCTACCTATTTTTATTGACTTTGATTCAGGGGAAGATGGGAGCAGAACTTTTAAGAACTCCAAGCAGAAGATGATAAATATAATGGTCTGCAATGGGGGGGGGGTTCATAAGAAACACAGTTGGGAAGGATTTTCTGCTGCTATGTTTTCATAGCCCCACTGACCACAGCTGGTTGCTGGCATGAGCTTTCCAGGCACCTCAGCAGGAGGGCAGAGCCCCATCTGACACGTTCACCCTTGCCTGCATGCAGCCTGGCCAGCAGCATGCTCATGCTTCTTGGGGCAAAAAGATGAAATCTTCAAAAGCTCAAAGCTCCCACAGATGACCTTTTCTCCAGGCTGCTCCAAAACTCATGTTTCCCTGTGAGCAGCAAGATGCCTTGCCAAAATTGCCAGTGCTGGCACATGAAGATAGGTCTTGCACCGATGGAACAACCTGCTGAAAGTCCACCCCACAGCCAAGGCCTGCAAACTTGAAACTGCTGTGCACTGAAAAACCCTATTTGGATTCTAAAGCCCATACAGAGACAGAGTTCTAGCAGAAGAGCATCCTAGTTTGTGGCAGCATCTGCAGGGATGTTTCCATGCTTCCTCTCTGAAAATTAGTCTTAGGAAATTCACATGGTTGCTTTTAATTTTCTCTCTTTACTGAAATGAGTATTGTGGTGAGGCAATGATGGGGCAGGAGGTGGTGTGGGGGTGGTTGGGAACCCCAACCTTTGTGCTTGCCAGAAGTTCTCTGTTGCTGACAACATTTTGGACACCATCGCCTGTGCCCAGTGCCTGCTGTAGGTTGCATTTTCACTAGGAAAATCTCCTACAGTGGGTTATTGAGTCTGCAAAAACCCAGTTAGGGTCTGGGAGTGACATGTATTTAAAATGAAATAAAGGAGGATGTCACTTGAGTTCAGCCTTTTCCAGAGTTGTTGGAGATTAATGATTTATTTCAAATTCCTAACATAGTTCTCAGTCTCAGATTCTGGCTGCATCTGTTAATCCTCCTGGCTGTGTGAAAATCTGGCAAATAGGAATCCTGAAGTTTCAAAAGGCAGAATGTGAATTAAGATCTCCTCAAGAGAATTTCCCAAACTTTTTTTTTTTTTTAATTGAGATTTTAAAATTACTCTAATTCCAACTTGAAGTATAAGTCATAGTTTTTGCATTGCCTGGGGCAGAAAACTCTGCATAGTCTGTTTTGAAATTTCCAGTCCTTTGCTATGTGTACACATGATTGTATTAATTGGATTATAGTTTGAGTGTATAAATACTGAACTATATTTATGGAAAATGAATCTACCAAACACTAATCCTCGCAACATGCAAAAAGAGAAAAAAGTAGTACATTATAAACAACTGATGAGACAGGTTTAAATTATTTGTCCCCAAAGTGGTAGTAGAGATGCGACTTGAACTGTTACTATTACTATTCTTAGAATCCTCTTTCTAGATAGGATTGATCTTTCTCCTCCAAACCTCTTACTATGATCTGAAATTCCCATTTGTTTTAATTTCCTTCCTTTTCCTGTCTTTATACATCCTCTTTTGAAAGGGCTGTCATAATGTGTGGAGCAAAAAGTCAGTTTGCATAGTAATCCTTAAATGTCGTTGTTTTCAAAAGTTTTGTAATGGGTTTTTTTCAAAATCCTTGGTGGTTCTTGGCTGGACTCATCAGGTTTCACGTTTACTTTTCTGCTCAATGCACATATAAAGCAGGTTCTTAAATATATTTTGCAACTCATGAGTGGCCCCTGGCCTGCAACAGCATGTTGCCATGTTTGCATCCACTAGAGCTCCAGTTTCCACAATTTGCATCCCACCAAAGTTTTCTAATTCATAACAAGCAGTTGCTGCTCTAGTTGGGAATGTCTTTGTATGGAATGAGATGAGGAAGTCTAGAAATGAAAAAAATACTACAAACATCATAGGTATTACAAGCCCAGCATTTTTGCCAATGAAACATAGTTGGGTTTGTGGTGTATGTTTGGGCTGTATCTCACCAGATAAAGTCTTTTTTTCTGTGCATGGCAATGCCAAGAACTGCTGAAAGAGGGCTGCAGGGTGTCCTTTGCTTAATGGGGGACCAGTGTTGTGCCCCCTTTTGCACCCTCCTTCTGCAGAACTCACCTGGCAGAAAATATGAAATGGCCAAATGATTTTTATAGGTCAGCTTATATATTGTCCATACTAGTGGGGCAACAGGCACTAGGTAGGAATTTAGGAGCACTCAGAAACTCTTTCTGCCACTGTTTTCCCTTCTGCTGTTTAATTTCCTTCCTATAAGTGCCATAGCCTTTAAATAGGGATAAACCTCACAGCAATAAGCCTTATAGTGATACTGGAGATGCTTAATTATTTTAGGTTTGAGCAGCACATGGAACAGGTCAAACATGCAAAAGTAATTTTTCTCTCCAAAATTTACAGTCTTATTATTTCCTAAAATTCTCCACTTTGTGACTAGGAAAGTTGAGAGAGGAAAAGAGCTCCTGTGCAGTGAAAGTATTTCTTCTGGTGCAATTACGGCAGCTCATGTGAGTTTGTAATTTCTCTAGCTTTAATCTGCATAAGTCACAAAAAGAAATTGTCTGAGGATGAAAAAGCTTCTTTTTTTAAAAAAAAGTAATTTGATTTGTGTTTTTGCTTAAAGGACATTTGCCCTTTTTACATGCAGCACATTCATTATATGTTTCCATAGAGCAATTCTATCCTTTCAGTCAGGATGACCTTTACTTTATATTTAAATGCAATAGCAAAACAAGAAGAAAAAAAGAAGTGAGTTTTTCTTGAGAGCTCCTTCGCTGCCTCACTCCCTGCACATGAATGTAAAATGGCAGCTGCCACTGCAGTGCAGTTGAGAGTTCCCATTTAAAAATGCAGTGCTTACAGAAGAAGCCAAAACAGCCATAAGCTACAAAACCCAACATCTGATAAATAGAAAAGGACAAAATCAGGTCATGGAGGCAGCACGTATCTCTTGCCTTTGTAGCACATCTGTCATCTGTGGATCTACAGTAACTGTGCAAGCATCATCCTACCTCCCAAGTGAATTGGGAAGGGGCACAAAGAGAACCTTGGATCCCAGGAAGATGGTTCAGCTGTGTGTTTGAATATAGCACTATTTTTTTTAAGAGGGGAGGTAAAGGATTTCCGGCCTGGCTGAAGCTGGAAGTGGCATTTCTTTAGGCACAGGTGATTAACTGAACTGGAATTAATGCTCCTGTGTGCTGTACAAGAAGCGCCCTAGGATTTTAATCAAGGCTATTAGTCAGCATATTGGTAAAGCAACACTGAACTCTGCAGCCTTCCTTCTGTGGCAGTCTCAGTTGATTAAAAACTCACCAAGAGTCTTCATTTTACTTCAGCTGCACCTCCAAAGGCACCACATGGTAGAAACATTTTGCCAGATCACAGCACTCTCCAGGAGCCCCCCTGTGAATGGGAAGCTCTTCACTTGGGCAGCAATGCAGAGGGACTCCTTCCAGCCCAGGAGCCCTGTAGCCTGGCTTAGCCCTGCCTGCCCTGGACCCCCAGATGGGGAGCCCCAGCTGAGCAGTGGGGGCAGGTGAGGAGCTGGGCCTTTAATTCTTCCTGCTGATCTGTGTAGCGCGGAAAGGTTAAAGCGTTTTTGCATTTATGCAGTGCCATGTTACAAAGAACCCTCACGGGCAAGTTCCTGGCTGCCCAAAAATGGACTGGAATCCCTACTACTGGAAAAAGCAAATGGCTGCCCTTCCCGCTGGCTCCGCTCCCCGTGCGTTTCAGAGGACTTCTGGCTCATTCACTACTGAGGGCCGGTGAAGTCGCAGCACCATAAGCCAGCAGTTAGGATGTTAGGCATATTTTACCTTTCTAAGTTAGTGACAGTGATTGTCAGTTTATGATTTTGGCTATTTTACTGTTCAGCCTGAAATGTTAAGACGTTGCCCAAAATTAAATTTGAACACTTGTACATGCGTGCATGCAGCTATGTGTATGTGTGCATATGCACCCAATTTCCATCATGTATCTGAGTCATTGGTGCATACAAGCTCCAATTTTTATTGATAGGAAGAGCACAGCTCGGCTGCTTGGGGTTAGGAAGTTTGTACCTGCTGAAGGAGACTGCCCAATTCAAAATGGAAGTACAGATCACCCCTAGGTTCCTGTTTTCAGGCTTAGATTTCTCGAGGAACAGGCTATGGCAACACCACTTCCCTTTGCATAGTATCTTTTGTGTGCTCTTTTACTAAAAGAGCCTCATGCAACATCTGTGTGACATTCCTTCTGCCACACCTGGCTTTTGAAAGCAAGACTCCTTGGTCTCCACTAATTATAAAGAAAGAAACATGAAACAGAAGCTATAATTGCTTTTCTCTGAGTGATTTTTCTGCCCCACCCCCTTTTCCTGCTGTTTGGTCACCTTTGTTTTTCCCTCTTTCCCCGAGGTTTGATGTCTTTGCTGAGCATTTTAACTGTCAAGAGTACACAGCAAGCTTTGTGGAGCAGGGACCTTGGATCTGGTTTTGATCTCATTTCACAGATATAAAGGGAGATACTCAGAGTTCCTGGTGGTGCAACTGAGAGCAGAGTTGAACCCTCCTCTGAGGTATCAGGAACATCCACTCCTTGCATCACAGAACTGCTTGTTACTGCCATAGTGACTCTGCAGAGAGAACCTAAGAGTTAACTTGTGAGTTAACAGCAAACCTTTGTGTATCTGTGCATTCTTCTGTCTTTTCATTTCTTTTTTACTCCATGGCATTAATTGAGGATTAAGTATCATTTACCTACACTATTTTGCAAATTAATTACAAAAAATTCATTTTTCTAATCCCCTTCCTTTCCTTCCTTTCCTTCCTTTCCTTCCTTTCCTTCCTTTCCTTCCTTCCTTTTTTCCTTCTTTTCCTTCCTTCCTTTTTTCCCTCTTTCCCCTGTCCTTTGTTAAGGGTGAAGTTACTGCAGTGACCTTCCTTGCACAGATCACAATGAACTGCTAGAGGAGCACATAGGGGTCTTAAATGCACCCTTATCAGATCAACTGAATATTATCTCCAGGGCATTTTTGGCTGCTATGGAGCCAGCCCAGTTTGATGCCAGTTCCCCTTTGTTTTCCCCATTGCAGGAAGCATGTCAAGGCGATGGATACTGCATTCCAGTGGCTGCAGAGTGCTGCACTTGGATCTGCCTTCACAATATAATGGCTCCTGAGAAACCACTGCAAGTCAGCAGTCATTAACAGCCCCTAGTTTGCTCTGGTTTCTGCCAGCAACAGATTTAGCCCTGGATTTGGTGAAAGCAACACATTCTCTTAGAGCTGAGCTGGGCACAAACAGAGAGGCTTTGGAGTGAAGGAGACACTACAGTGTTAATTAGGGGTGGGTCTAGTTTATTTCTGCTGTAATTCTTTGGTAGCCAACATGGCTATACCATAAATAAATGCTGTTTTGAATCAGAGGTGTCTGGAGAGATCAATGGTTAATACAAGGAAATAATTTCTTGTGACTGATTCTAGGGAGGCAGTGCTTCTCTCAGTGTTCTTAAAGGCTGTTTACAAATGGCAGAAAAGGGGGGAAAAGAAGTTTAAATTCGTGCTGCTTTTTGCATTTGGAACGCCAATTTGAATTTTAAGAAATGGCACCAGCTCTAGTTCTTGACCTATACTTGCAGTGCTTAATTCTCTGTGGTGACTATGATGGATGCAAATGCACCAGAGCTGGCATTGAATCACAGCTAACTGTGTAGCTGCATCAGCACAGAGCTAACTGCTTGAATATTTAGCCGCCTTGTCAAGCAGGGTCTGCTGCATGTGCTGAGCTCTGTGCTTTCTCTTCTCCAATGCTAGCAAGCATCCGAGGCACAGAGCTTTAAGTCCCTGTGTGCCACATGAACCTTTTCCCTGCTTTGATAGCATCTGCACTCACAGGTAGGGACTCTTGATACCATTGTTCTTGTTCAGGATGACCCCTCGGGGTACTGTTGCTGAGGGAGGCTGATTTTACCCTTCCAATTGCCCTGGCTGTGCATTCCTGCTCGTGTGCTGTAATTCGTTTTTGCTAGATTAGTTTCAGCCTGGATTAGTTCCCCTGGTCCAGCTCACTGCAGAGCTGAGCAAATGCTTTTGCCAGCACATGGCAGAGCAAAGGTGGGGCTGAAGGGGGATGAAGGGATGTCTTTGAGAAGCAGGGCTGGGGAAAAACACCTGTGAATTTTGGCCTCTTGCTCTCTCTTGCTTCTCCTTGTTTGATGAAGAGGTATTGCTGTTGTGCCTCCTTGTTTGCTTTTAATTTCCTTTCTCATGCTGATTGAAGAAATGGAGGTATGGTGATAGGTATTATACCTAAAGGCTTATACCTAAAGCTTATCTCTGGATGAGCTTTTAGTTACACCATTTTGCTTACAGGGCTTCATATATTCACTGTTGAATGGTTTCCCCAGTGTGCCTGGCAAGTTTGGCTGAGCATGTTTCCAGTAGTCCCCTTACGTACCTGCCATCCATCAGTGCCACAAGCTCCCTCATTGCCCCAGATGAACCCCAGTACTCCTCCTGCAGCCAGAGCCTGGTGCTGAGCTGCACAGGAGCCAAGTAATGTGATGTGATGGTGATCTGTAAGTCTCTGACCATCCCTTCTCAGCACATGAGCTGCCATGTGCTTTGCCTTTGGAAGGCATTCAGGGGCTCAGCAAACCCCTGTGCAGGTCCAGGTGATGGAGCACTATGTTTGGGGACTCCCGAGAGAGCTCCTTGCCTGTTTCCTCGGCTGCAGCACAAACCAAGGACGGGATTTATTTTTCTGAGCACATCAGGTCTTCTAGCACAGCGTGATGTTCTGCATACTGTCAACTACTTTGGGCTGCTTGTCAAGGAGGGGTGTGGTGCAAGCTGAAACGCTGGTCTAATTTTTGCATTATCTTTCCTGTTGTAAATGTCATTATTTAATTAGGCTGTGCAGTACTTTCAGAGGAAGTATTTTGAAGGGAAGGCACAGTGTTCCTGCATCTCGATGCCTCTGTAACGTCTGGGCTAGCTGAAAGCAACATGCAATAAAAAAACAGAATTAGTGGCTTGAGTCCAATGAAAGAAATGGCTGCAGCAACTTCAGACAGGCTCCATATTTGGCCATGGTGTGTTCCTCTTACTGCAGCTGCAGCCATAAAAGGGTGGCTGACCAGTTGGTTTCCAAGGAAAAGTGTGACCA